>NC_044042.1:35208155-35409549 GCF_901765095.1 Microcaecilia unicolor | reverse complement strand
TTGCTGAACACAGAGCGCTGTAGAATACTATAGGACCAGATTCAGGAAATTTGGATGCTAGAAAAAAGGTTGGCATGGAGCGCTATTCTATACAGGGAGTGCTCTTTAGAGAATAGCGCTTAAGAGTCCATTCCCTCACCCAAATTTGGGCACCAGTATTTATGCCACGTGAGTCCTGGTGTAAATGCCCAACTCTTGGTATTTGGGCACAAGATGCGAGCAATTCCATAACTCTGTGCACAATCTTTTGGAATGCCCCTGCCCCACCACTAGCCACGCCCCTTTCTGAATTGGATTTAGGCTTGCAGGGTTATAGTATAATGCTCAGGAAGTCGTCCTTGCACATTTTTGATAATGGCAATTAACTGCAATAATTGATAACTTCAGTTTATTGCAGTGACTTGGCTTCTAAGCCAATTAATTTGTGCGTGCATCTTTGATCGGTGCCATATGTAGAATCTGGGAGACAAAGACATACAAGAGCACATACGTATTTGTGGACATATTCAACAAGGAACAGTCATGTTAAATAAAAGACAAGAAAAAAGAGTGGCTTCCTGTGGGACATTACTCGTATTTGCCAACATTTAGACATTTGAGGGCACATTTTGTAACTTGCATGTGTAACTGCCAGACAAATGCAAAGCTACATATATAAGAGGAGATAATTAAAGAAATGCATTCCACCAGGTGTGGACTGACAGTGATCTGGGCCCTGGGCAATTAGGATCATTATGTCCCCCCCCCCCCCCAGTCCTGCTGCCTCTCTCTCCCCCTGCCTACAGTGCCACTGACCTTTTCATTTAGGCCGGCCACTGATGTCAGACCTTCCCTCTGTCTTGGCCCACCTTTTTGGGAGAAGGAAGTAGTCAGAAGGGGGTGGGCCATGGGAGAGGGAAATTTCAGCAGCAGACAGCCAGTGTACCTGCCGCTGCTCCTGCCTGGATGGACGAAAGGGGGGGGGGGGTCCTGAGATGAGAGCATAGGAGGGGGAGGGAGGTGGTGTCCTGATCCTGGGGACAGAGAGGAGAGAGGGATGTTGGGCATGTGGGATGGAAGTATTGGGTCCACGCCACTGCCCTATGCCCTCAGGTACTGCCAGGTTGCTCATATAGTCAGTTCATCCCTGCAGCCCACACTTAAGGCCAGTTCTATAACTGGGAGCCTGCACTTATGCGCCACTTGAAAGTGTAAATGTACAGAATATACCAGCCTTTTGGCACGTAAGTACACATATATCTGCTTAAGTTGCAGAAAATCACCTAAGTGGCACAGGGCATAAATGCAAGGGGGGGGGGGGCATTCACGTGGATGGAGCATGGGAGGGGCTGCTGCTGACATGCACATGGGGGAATTCTATAAATAGTACACAAAAATGGATGCAGAAAAAAATCACCACTAAGCACTATTCTGTAAAGGTGTTCGTCCTTTATAGAATGGCGTTTAGCACTGATTTCTACACCTAACTTTGGGTGCCAGACTTAGCCTGTTGTAAATGCTAGCGCCCAAAGTTAGGCATGCTTACCCAGTATTCTATGTACGTTGTTATAGAATACACCCGCTTTGCATCTAATTTAGGCATTGGGATTTACACCAGGTTTTAATTGGCGTAATTGACTGCGACTAAATTTAGTTGTGTGGACTGGCGCTTGGCCTATTCTATATACCATATGGAAATGTAAACCTATTCTATAAAATGTAGGCGTACATTAGAGAATACACCTAGGCGTATTTTTTTTTCTGCGTGGAATTTTCAGGCATCATATATAGAATCTAGCCCTCCTTCTGAAATCCGTGGTCAGGGCGCTAAAACATTATGTAACCAGCCAGAAGCCGCTCCTGTCCAGTTAAATAGTTCTGAATATCGGCCAGATTATTAATGGCTACCTATACTTGCTGAAAACCAAGAAAATGCATGACGTTAGGATTCTCTTTCTGTACATTTTCCATATCAATGAGGCAGAGAGATAATGAGAGCAATTCTTAAGGGATTTAGCCAGAGTTTATTTATTTACTCCTCCCCCCCACCCCAGATATTGAGCCTGCAGTGGTCAGCAGTTTTTTTTTTTTTAAACACCTGTGCCACAGACAAAAATCTGGGTAGAGCACTGAACTGGCAGCAGCATCCAAATAGCAGTGATGTTCAGCCATTACCCACAAAGATTTTGTTCTGCTGCTTTTGGTTATACAGATATTTATCCAGGTAATGGCACTGAATATTCAACGCTGCGTATGCCTTGTAGCGCTATAGAAATGATAAGTAGATAGATAGAATATTGCCTAAGCGGAAAACCTCTGGCTCTATTCAAGGACCACCCATGGACCACCCCATAAATATCTCAGTGGTGTCATGCTGGACAGCAGAAATATTCATTGGCTTTATCCAGTTACTGGCACTAAATATTCCTCTCACTGGCACTTAGTCTAGAAACTGCTCCATCCCTGATAAATGCCTTTGAATACTGATCCGTTAATTTATTATTTTCCACCTATTTATGTTGACTCTGGGTAGCTAGATTGCTTTGCTGGAGAGTTGTTAGAACAACTGGAAGTGCATTCGGGCTTTTACAAAATGCCCACTTTTAAGAAGAAGCATTCCCAGGGAGGTGTTTAGGTTGCAGGAGGAAACAACAGGTGTGTGTTTGTGTGTTAAAATATATGCCACTCTTCCCCCCCCCCCCCCCCCATTCCTTCCCTTTCAGAAGTAGCAACTGCAAAAGGTGCTTTGAACAACTTGTTGCCACTGGATTTTACAACTCTGGGGCGTACTAGAAAATCACAAGTGTTATCTGGCTAACAGTGGGTGTATATGTCCACTGTTCTAGGTAACCCTCTCTCTGACAGCAAAACGAATGGCAAAGAAGAACTGCCTGGTGAAGAACCTGGAAGCAGTGGAGACACTTGGCTCCACCTCCATTATCTGCTCTGACAAGACAGGAACTTCACCCAAAACAGGATGACTGTAGCCCATCTTTGGTTTGACAACCAGATACATTCAGCTGACACCAGTGAAGATCAAACATGTAAATATACTAGCGTCGGCATAACCCTAGACAACCAGAGATGGGCAGCATAGCCTCATTGCTGTTTTCACCTTTTCCTTCTGTATTTTCTCCAGAGTTAAAATGGTTTGTTATCATGAAATTAATATTCCATTGTTTTATTTTATTTTAGCTCAGTCATTTGACCAACATTCTGAAACCTGGAATGCCTTGATAAAGATTGTAACCCTTTGCAACCGAGCTGAATTCAGACCTGGACAAGAAAATGCCCCAATATTGAAGGTACACAGAGATAATCGAATCCTCTTTCCTCTGAGAAAGTTTCGTAGACCAGTTGGGCTTCCTTAGTTGCTTGTTTTGTTCTGAAGGCATCTGCAGGGTTTTTCCAGTCCCTTTCTTTCATGTTTATTCAGACTTCCAGGAAGTCAACAGACCCAAAGAACTTACCCTTACTGCAGTCTCTCTGTCCCTGTCTTCCACTGGTTCTTCTCAATTGCTTGTTTACTGGAATACAGTTTCCCTTTGTTTGCAGAGAGTTGTGGTGGGAGATGCCTCAGAAACGGCCCTGTTGAAGTTTTCTGAAGTCATCACAGGAAATGTAATGGGCATTAGGGACCAAACAGAAAAGTGAGTGAAGTACCGTTCAACTCCACAAACAAATTTCAGGTGTGTATTTATTTATTTTTTAAAATTTTGTCCTGAAAACAATATCATGCATACCCTACCAGATCCATATCTTTCTGAATTCAAGGACAAACTGATATGATGTAAAGCCATTAATGACCTGCAGTACTTGAACTGCCTTTCAATTTTATGGCCCTGCTCCTCGTGGTTTCCAGCTTTGTGTTTTGGCGAAAGTGGTGGCAAAATTAGAGGTGTATCAACTAGTGGATTTTATTGAAGGGTCAGGGGTGTTGCATCCTAGGCACATGGCATTTCAGTATGGTTATAGTACTGAAACTACCTTGGTGGGATTGCTTAGTGAGTTACGTTTGATTTTAGATCGAGGTGAGATAGCTTTGGTTATTTCCCTAGACCTGGCATCTGCTTTTAATGTAATTGACCGTGAGCAGCTGCTTTGTTGGTTGTAGATGACTGGACTTCGAGGTGTGGTTCTTGCATGGTTTGAAAATTTGTTTTCGAATTGTACCTTTTCAGTAGCTGTGGGACAAGAGATGTCAGCTGTTAGTCAATTGGATAGTTGGGGATAATTCGATTGTTAGGGAGGTTGCGTAGATTTGATCACGTCACCCTGTTATATGTGCATCATAACTGGATACCAGTAAAGTATAGGATTTATTTGAAGTTGATGGTATTGAGTATATTATGAAAATATTCATCAGTGACAGTTAGGGCTCTGCGTTCTTTGATTGTTTAATGCTGACTGTCCCTCCAGTAACCGAGACTCGTTTATTGGTTACATGAAGAGAGGCATATTTTTTATTTGGTGCCTCTTCTATGCAGCCCACTCCCTTTAGAGGTTCAAGCACAGAGATTGATACATCGGTTTAAGCCTATGCTTAAAGCCCGTTATTTTACCTTGGCTTTTGGTGTTGATGTTCCTGAAACCTGAGTGGGTTGAGCCCTTGGTTATCTGCAGATTTGTTATTTTTAATATGTTATTATTTTAAATGTTTTATTATTGTACACCGCTTTGATCCTTTATTTGAAGTGGTATAATCAAATATTAGTTGCACATTACCACCTAATTCAGCTTAGTAAAAGGTCCCCTATGACTTGTTGAGATTTATTTTGCATGCTGTGCACAATTCACTATAACGAGCTGATTTGTATTCATTAATACTTTGTGAGAATGCCTTTGCCTTTACAAAATTGCATGTGCCAAAGTAACAAAAAGTGCACATTATGTGGTACTGGGCCAAAATTTTTCAAAAGGAGAGATTACCCTTAAAGATCAAACAATATATCCCTCATTTATTATATTAGCCAATCATCATATTCTTTATAGGTCTATGTAAAATTTCAATTTAGTCCTTGTGAAAATGAATTTTCAATTTAATCCTTGTGAAATCTACTAGTGAAAATGTCTACTTTGACTTCATTAACTTCATAAAAAATGCGCTGAATGCGAAAAATGCACTCATCATAAGAAATTTAAGCAGGGGAGATTTAAACTGCCTATACAATATTTTCCACTGGAATGTTTTTCTTCCCAGATGTAGCAATAAAACTGAAAGCCTTGAGCAAAACATGTACTCCTTTCAAACACTGTAACTTGTAGGCTTTTTGCTGCCTCAGAGTTAAACTTGGACCCTAAGCTCCTTGCCTTGGTCCTTGAGAGAAAGAGCTTGCATGGAGTAGAATTAAGGTACAAAGCAGCAGTAAGCCCAATGTGGGCTTACCGCTCTCTAAAAAGGAAGTCTCCCCGGGCTACCACTGCAGCCCAGCGGCACTTCCCACTCCCAGCATGCCATCATATCTGGTGCTACAAAAATATATTTATTTTTCTAGTACCGGTGTGTACCCGGCAGTAATTGGGCAGTGTCACATGCTGCCCGGTTACCGCTGGGTTAGGGCAGGAGTCCTTACTGCCACCTCAATGGGTGGCAGTAAGGGCTCCCCCTAAAATGGCCACGTGGCAAATGCTTTAATTACCAAACATCCATTTCCTAGAGAAAAGCAGACCCACCTTTTACCTACTGCGGTAAAAAGGGACCTCGGCCCAGATGCCAGCGCAGGCCCCCTTTTGTCATAGCTTGGTAAAAGTGGCTCATCCTATATAATAATTCTCACCTCCAACGTTCTGACTTGCTGCCTCGGACCATGGCTCATTCCGAGTTGGTCTGCTAGGCTCCGAAGATCAGGCTGACATCACCGTAGCCATTATGATGGCAACTTCAGAACCCAGGGGGAAAAAAAAAACATGCCTCACAGCTGATCCATGTCCAGAGGAGGGTCGCTGGACATGGGTGGCTGGAGGTGGGGGCAGGGGAGAGAGGAGGGTCGCTGGACATGGGTGGCTGGAGGGGGAGCAGGGGAGAGAGGAGGGTCGCTGGACATGGGGGACTGTGGGGGGGCAGGGGAGAGAGGAGGGTTGCTGGACATGGGTAGCTGCAGGGGGGCAGGGGGTCGCTGGACATGGGTGGCTAGAGGGGGCAGGGGAGAGAGGAGGGTCGCTGGACATGGGTGGCAGGAGGGAGCAGGGGAGAGAGGAGGGTTGCTGGACATGGGTGACTGGGGGGGCAGGGGGAGAGGAGGGTCGCTGGACATGGGTGGCTGCAGGGGAGCTGAGGAAAACCTTGCTAGCGCCCATTTCATTTGTGTCAGAAACGGGCCTTTTTTTACTAGTAGTATGATATAACAACATTTTCTACTGAAACAGTCATCTCTACATGATAATAACCTAGTAGCTAATAATGATGAATCATAAGGTCTTTTGCACTTGTCATTCACAGCTATCAATACATGAAACAGATGACCCCAATGATAAGAGGTTCCTGTTGGTGATGAAAGGCGCACCAGAGAGGATACTGGATCGATGTAGTACCATCATGATTGGAGGCAAAGAACAGACACTGGATGAAGAGATGAAGGATGCTTTTCAAACCGCATATATGGAACTAGGGGGGCTGGGAGAGAGAGTACTGGGTAAGTAACGTGGAGGGATCCGATGCTTCTGGGGGGATTTGAGGGTAAAGCTAGCTATTCAGTCTAAGTGGCCACTAGATAAAATTTGCTGGGAGACACTGAACAAATAAAATTTAGATTTTGTAAGATTAAATTGAGAGATGAGGAAAGGTTTGTCACTGCAATGGAAGTAGGATAAATAGCTGGATGTAATTCAACAAGTAGTTTCAATGCAATGTTCATGACATTAGTCACAAGTGAGGCGTAGCAAAGACAGGACTTGGGCGTGCCTAACACTTGGACACCCTTGACCCATAATCGAAAAAAGCAAGGACATTCCTGACGAACACTTGGACGTTTTCACCTGGACATGTTTGTTACAAATAAGGCACAAAAAGGTGCCCAAAATGACCAGATGACCACCGAATGGAATTGGGGTCACTAACCCCCTCCCACCCTCAAAAAACATCTTTAAAAATGTTGTGCAAGCCTCTATGCCAGCCTCAGATGTCATACTCAGGTCCATGACAGCAGTATGCAGGTCCCTGGAGCAGTTTTAGTGGGTGCAGTGCACTTCAGGCAGGCAGACCCATCCCCATCCCCCCTACCTGTTACGTTTGTGGAGGAAACAGCGAGCCCTCCAAAACCCACCAGAAACCCACTGTACCCACTTGTAGGTGCCCCCCTTCACCCGTAAGGGCGAAGGTACTGGTGTACAGTTGGGGGTAGGTGTTTTAGGTGGGGGTTTGGGGACTCAGCACACAAGGTAAGGGAGCTATGTACCTGGGAGCAATTTATGAAGTCCACTGCAGTGCCCCCTAGGGTGCCCGGTTGGTGTCCTGGCATATCAGGGGGCCAGTGCACTACGAATGCTGGCTCCTCTCATGACCAAATGGCTTGGATTTGGTCATTTCTGAGATGGATGCCCTTGGTTTCCATTATCGCCGAAAATCAGAAATGACCAAGTCTAGGGATGACCAAATCTAGGGACGACCAAATTTCAGGATTTGGACGTCTTTAACCGTATTATCGAAACAAAAGATGGACGTCCATCTTTTTGAAAATACGGGTTTCCCTGCCCCTGGTTGGGGATGTTCTGTGAGGATGTCCTCATGAAAACTTGGACGTCCCTTTTGATTATGCCCCTCCACGTGACATAAATGCACAGGAGGAGAGTATCTTTCAGTTGAAAGGAAGCTCTGCAATGATAGGGTATAGGATGAAGGTGAAAGGGGATAGACTCAGAAGTAACCTGAGAAAATAGTTCTTCATGGAAAGGGTGGCGAATTTGTGGAACGACCTCCCAGTGGAAGTAGTGGAGATGAAAATAGTATCTGAATTCAAGAGAACTTGAGATAAGTACATAGGATCTCTAAGGGAGCGATAGGGAGAGTAGATGGCATGAATAGACAGACTGGATAGGCCATATGGTCTTTATCTGCCTACATTTCCCTCTGTTTCTGTTACTAAATATATATGTACAGGACAATTCTGCCCCTGCTCCACCCAGACTGTATCCCTGGGAATGGTTATGCACAAGCCCCTGGATTCTGTATAGGTCGCCTAAAGTTGGTCTCGCCTAAATTAATTGTGTAATTAAGCAATAACAACCAATTATTGGCATTATTTTGAAACAATTATGAGTGTCTTATGCATGTGCCCTGCACCCTATTCTATGTTATGCATATGCATAATATAGAATGCAAAGGGGGTGGCCATAGGAGGAACATGGGTGGGTCAGGCGCATTCCAAGAAGTTAGGTGCGATGTTATAGAATACTGTTGTTTGCCCACCTAATTTTACACCAGCTTTTGGCAGGCATAATTGCTGGTATCGAAAGTTAGGAGCGAAATGCACACTGGGGGGGGGGGGGGGCCCTTTTACAGGGGGGCAGTAAGCCGAATGCAGGCTTACTGCTCGCTCTTCCGACTACCTCCAGCCCAACGCAGCCACTGGCAGTAGTCCTGCCCTGAGCACATGCCATTTCCGGGGGAAAAAAAGAAAACCTCCAGAAATGGCTTGTGCAGAGGTAACCTGGCGGTAATCGGGCATCACCACATGCTGCCCAGTTACCACCGGGTTAGCACCAGGGCCCTTATCGGCACCTCAATGGTTGGCGGTAAGGGCTCCCCGCCTCATGGCACTCTCACCGCGTGGCCATTTTTGGGGGGGGGTTACTGGCTGCGGGGAAAAAGGACCCTGGCACACAGTAAAAACAGCCCCCACCACTAGCACAGGGCCATTTTTCCCGCAGCTTAGTACAAGGACCCCTAGGTTGGTATTTTGAAAAGGGTGCTTTGTGCAGAGCAGCCTTTACAGGACACTAGCTTAGTATGGATCGTCTTCCTGCCTAACTTTGGGTGCCATTAACTGAATTCCCTCCAAAGTGCATATTAAGAGCATGACATCTTTTTCAGTGCATGTATTTATACACGCATATAGAGCTGCA
The DNA here is from genome assembly GCF_901765095.1 of Microcaecilia unicolor. NCBI lineage: Eukaryota > Metazoa > Chordata > Amphibia > Gymnophiona > Siphonopidae > Microcaecilia > Microcaecilia unicolor. Next base: position 35,400,510 of record NC_044042.1, on the reverse strand, counting down.
CAATTTCCTAAAAACCTTTTTTCCGCATGTAAGATAGCTTTACAAAATTACCTCTTTATAGTGTTGCTTTCCACATAGAAATGGGTTCTACAGTAATTCTTCCAGAGTATAGAATGTAGTTGTGGGGAAAAGCCAGAAGACTCAGACAGTTTCTAGTGGTCTAAGCTACGATACCAGTGGCATAGGAAGGGGGGGGGAGGGTGGTCCGCCCCGGGTGCACGCGCTTGGAGGGGTGCCGGCCCCGCTGGTTCCCTGCTCCCTCTGCCCCGGAAAGGTTACTTCCTGTTCCGGGGCAGAGAGAGAGCAGGGAACCAGCGGGGCTGAATCAGCTCCGAGTGACGTGCACTCGGGGCGGATCGGCCCTCCCGCAGGTAAGAATGTGGTCCGGGGGGGGGGGGTTCGCTCTGAAGGGGGGGTGCACCGCAGAGGGAGGGGGGTCGCGCCGTGCTGCACCCGGGGGGGGGGGGTGCGCAGCGGTGACCCGCCCAGGGTGTCATTAGCCCTCGCTACGGCACTGTACGGTACTATGTTAAAGTGTGTTAGATTGTAAGGTGCTGCCATCCCCAGGGTAGGTTAAGAGGGCTACTTGTGACCCATGTCTAGCAATGATAAGGCAATAAATGGTTACATTTCAATGCGTTTCTCTTCCCTTTGGTCTCTAATGTTTCTGACTAGGCTTTCTTGTTTCATTAAAGGTTTCTGTCATCTATACCTGCCAGAGGATGAGTTTTCTGAATCCTATCCATTTGATACTGAAGCTATGAACTTTCCTACCTCGAACCTTTGCTTTGTGGGCTCATGTCTATGATTGACCCACCTCGTTCCACTGTGCCAGACGCAGTCACCAAGTGCCGCAGTGCTGGAATTAAGGTAGATTTTCCACCGTCTGAATGCTATAGCATCAGAGTTCTTCTGATAACCCATGTAGGAAAATATTTGGAAAGGCATTTCTGTGCATAAAAGAGCACAAAGGGAGAAGGGGTTGCAGTACGATGCCTGAGAATGAGATATTGGCCAGTGGAGTCATCCAGGCAGGGCCCTGTGTGCTCATTCCTAGGAAATCCCTGAGAAATTGTGCCATCCTGAGCAATTGCCTAGTTCATCTAATAGGAGACAGTGTGGAAAATAGTTCAGGAAGCTCAGGCAGATGTACATCAACAGACAAAAATGTAAATGATTTCCAGTTATTTGAACTGACTGCTAATTATACATGGGTTATGAGTAGGAATAAAAGAACTGGGCCAATTTTCAGTCATCACAGTTTAAAATGCTGATCATAGTGGTTAAGTTACATGTAACCTTACTGCATTTAGGTGCACTTAAATATGCCAGCTCTAAGGCTGCTGTAACTGCGGGGTGCCTAAATGTAAAGTGTACTGGGTTGTGCTAGTGTTCTAGCATGGAATCTGGGTGCCCAGATGCCATTGTAGAATAGAGCTGCCTGTGTAGCATCAAGGCACCTACTCATTTATAGAACTGCTACCATTTGGGAACTCACCCCAAGGGGTAATTGGATCAACTAATTTTGCACTGAAACAACAAGGAAGGATCCCCTACAGAAACAGTATATATGCCAAAAAAAGTAGGGAAGGGATGTTGGCCAACCAATAGTAGGACTCCAGATGTAGGTGAACAAAAGTCTTTATTGCCAGAAGGCAGATACAATGGACTCGATATGGTGCCGTGTTTCAGCAACAATATGCCTGCATCAGGACTCAAAGTATCTGTAAAGCTGTCACCAACATCTTTCTACAAAAAGAAAAAAAATAAAGTCTCGTGGTGAGACTTTCAGGCTCATTTTCGAAAGAGATGGACGTCCAAAAAGTGACATAAATCGGCACTTGGACGTCCATCTCACAGAAACGTCCAAATCGGTATAATCGAAACCGCATTTTGGACGTCTTTCTCGGAAGTCCATCGGAAGGACGTCCAAATCTCAAGGGGGCGTATTGGAGGCATGTTCAAGGTGGGACTTGAACGTTCCTAAGACTTGGACGTCTTTGAGCCAAAATGGAACAAAGCAAAAACGTCCAGCACTAAATCTTGGCTGTTTTGAGCTGGACCCATTTTTGTTACAAATAAGGCATAAAAAGGTGCCCCAAATGACCAGATGACCACTGGAGGGAATCAGGGATGACCTCCCTTTACTCCTCTAGTGGTCACTAACCCCGTCCCACCCCCAAAACGTGTGGTGAAGAACAAACATCCAAGTCTAATTTGGGACGTTCTGCTAAAAATTTCCAAAACTCCAGTGGGAACATAGCCATTTTTGAACCTGAAAAGTCTATCTTTTTGGTTCAAGAATCACCTTTTTCTAGATTTTTTATGCTCAGTGCATTTTTCTTTTGGGACCATTTTGGAAAATGTCCCAAGAGAAAAATGCACAAAAAACAGCCATGGGGATGTCGGGGGGGGGGGGGGGGGCATCATTCTTAGTAGATTGGCCACACAGACAACCCATCAGGGCAATCTAGGGGGCGCTTCAGTAGACTTCACATGAAAAGGTCCCAGGTACATATCTTACCGTAACCCCCTTATATTGTATGGGGAACCCTCCAAAATCCATCACACCTACTGAAACTCACTGTAGAATAGCTTTCAAGCTTGCAGGTTTCACCTATATGTAGGTAGGTATTTAGTGTTTTTTTTTTGGAGGGCTCTCATATTTCACCAAAAGTTTACCAGTTAAAGTGAGATATGGGCCTGGGTGCCCTTCTCTACAGTCCACTGCATTGACGTCTAGGCCACTCCTCGACCTGTTTGCTGTTCAAATCGGAATGGCCATGATATCTGAAGCTGTCATAGATCCTGGTATGTACTATCACTATCACATCTAAAGTGGCTGGGAGGCAGTCAGTGACCACTAGGGGAATTAGGGGAGGGTTGTGCCTTAATCCCTCCAGTGGTCATGTAGGGCATCTTTGGTCACTTAGTTGTGATTGAAACAGGTCTAGCTAAAAATGTCTTTACTTTGGCCCTAGATGTTTTAATTTTTTCCATTATTGCAGAAAAACATCTATCTTTTGGTGCCGCCCATGTCCCACCCAAAACATGCATCGTTGAAATTTGGACAAAACTGTGGAGCAAAACGTCTAAAATCAGGGTGCCAAACATCACAATTTGGATGTTTTTGAGAGAAAAACATTTTTCTGCCACCTTATAATGTTTTTTTTTGGATATTTTATATTTTGAAAATGAGCCCTTTAATCTATTTGCACTGTTATAAAATTACCCTTCAGTAATATGAGAGGACTGTATCCACTGGAGTATCAGGTCTGATGTGAAGATTTTGTAGGTTCAAGCTTCTATTTTCAACTGGTTTCCTTTCACTACTTAAGGTTATTATGGTCACTGGTGATCATCCTATCACAGCAAAGGCAATTGCCAAGAGTGTTGGTATCATCTCAGCTGGCAGTGAGACCATCGATGACGTTGCCAAGCGCCTGAATATTCCTGTTGAGCAAGTCAATAAGCGGTAAGTATTGATGTTGCTCCCATGAACCTTCCAGACTTACCTTGCACCCCATTCACATCTTGTCTAGAGCTAAGCCAATCCCCTATTGCTCCTGATGTACTGCTGCTATTTCTCAAAATGGCACTGGCTGACCTGAGGCTGAAAGTTTTGCATTTTGCACATTTCTTTTAACACATTGTGGCCTTCCACAACAACAACAAGAGTGATATATTTTGGCCTGCCTATGTAGTAAGTTTTTGCACATGAAGGCCGATATTGCATAGGTCATCTAGGTTGGAAAAGAGGCATCCAAGTCAGGACATGCATAATTTCCTGAGCATTTTACAAAAGGCTCACAGAACACAGAATAGTTTCTAAATGCCTATTAAGACACTCAAAATGCATGAGTAGTTTGCAACAGATACAGTCGAAACAGCCATTTTACAAGGAAATAGTCAAAAACTGAGCGGCACCATTCAGGGTTTTGAATGTGTAAATGCCAGTACTTAGGTATTGGGAGCAATTTTGTAGCCCATGTCTGTAACTGTTGGCACATAAATACTGAGTTTTACAAAGCTGGACATCAAAGAGGAGCCAATTAAGGAGCTTAGCTCAAACTCTAGGGCCCGATATTTAGTGGAACTGGGAGTTATCCAGGTTGGAGTGGCTCCTATCTGGATAAGTCCTGCTCATCAGTTACCTAGATTTTCAGCAGCACTTACTTAGATTGTATCAAATTCAGGCAGATTGCATTAGCCCTATCTAGGCAGTGCTGGTTGGACAGGGGTAAAATCTGGGCGGAACTGGGAGTTATCTGGTTAGCGACAATGTTCAGTCTGCCAACTCTGTATCTGGATAAAGTTAGGACAGCATTAAGCCAAAACTGTTTTTTCATTTGCCAATGATAGGAGACTGCCTGCAACCTCACAATGCAACCAAGGCCGATATTGAGCCAGTCATGTAGGTAGCTAGGGCATGGGAAGCTGAATAGCAGTCTTGGCTTCATAAGCCATTTCTGAGATCTAGGCAACCCCCCCCCCCCCCCCCCACCCTCAAGCTCAAACCTTCACCTTAGGATTCACAGCCCTGTCCTGACTAGAAAATCTCTACCCCCTGTGCCTCACCCCATAGGCCCTGGACCTGAATATCACTGGTGGTCTAGTGAGGTCTGTTAGAGCAGGAGTGATGCCCATTCACTCCTGCCCATGGCCACTCCAAATCCAATATGGTAGCCATGACCTCTTGCCACTGTCTCACAATCAAGACTGATTCACATGTATAATGGGCTACTGGTGGGACTCTCCCCTTTGGGTTTAGTGTGAGTGTTAGTTGTCTTCTTGTTGGAGTGCGTGTGTTCTTTCTTTCCTATTGTTGATGGTGTTCTTTCTGATTGCAGTTTTTATATACTTGTACACCACTTTGACCTGGTTTGTAAAGGTGATATATGAAAACCCAATAAACCATATCTCAGAGCAAATTTTCTTTTGATAGTTTTCTACCCAACTCATTTACCTGGACATTAAACTTTAGGGTAGAGGCTGCTAACCCATGGAAACTCCCATGGCCTCTTAGTCCACAAGAGTTGTGACATAAGAAGCTATTTCTTTGTATGATGTCTGCAGGGATGCAAAGGCAGCAGCAGTAGTAAATGGTGGAGAGCTGAAGGATTTGAACCAGGAAGATTTGGATGAAATCTTGATCCATCATTCTGAGATTGTCTTTGCTCGTACCTCCCCTCAGCAAAAATTGATTATAGTGGAAGGCTGTCAGAGACAAGTGAGTTGAATACCAAAGTAGATAACTTTTTATTTATGACATTTCTTTTTAAACTCTGCATGTACGTGTATTCAAAGACTCTACATTGGATGTCAGAAGGCATTTGCTTCTATACATATCATAGCTCTTCTTTCTAATTAAAATAGCATTATTGCAATATCATTCCCTCTCTCTCACCTGGAAAGATTGAAAGGTGATTATCAATCATATCTTTAAATACATGGGACATTGTTGCTATTTCGGAACTCAGCTCACCTAAAGAATTCAGGAAAAAGTTTAGATTGTTTCTGCAAATTCCTTTCTCATTCATTATTTCACCTTTCCTTGAATTGTCCATGTTGGAATACTTTGCTTAAATACCTTGCTGAAAACTACATGACAAACTCCTAATCAGATATGTCACTTGAAAAAAATAAGGAGAATACTTCAAGTTAGTCTCTCGATTTTCATCTTTTTAGATTGGTTAGCGCATTCTGTCTTAACTTCATTCTGTTTACATCTATTGAGTTTAATTTTCCGTATTTCACAAAGACTGTTGTGTAGGGCCCCTTGAGTATCTCAGTTCCCCAATTTTGAACCGCAGGTGTTTATTGTCCTATCCCTGATCAGCTGGTCCTGAGATGGGTGAATTTTTGTTTTCCTTGTGTCACGTGTATTCCTTTGCATGTCACCCTCAGAATGCTATTGTTGCTGTGACTGGTGATGGGGTCAATGATCCCCAGCGCTGAAGAAGGCAGATATTGGAAATTGCAATGGGAATTGCAGGATCTGATGCAGCTAAAAATGCAGCCGATATGATTTTGCTCGATGATAATTTTGCCTCCATAGTCACTGGAGTGGAAGAAGGTAGTATACTAACTAATACTGGCTGCAAATACCATAGCAGGACTTACTTATCTACTCCTACTATAGTTGAGATCATCTTCATACACCTTTTCTAAATCCATGTGCAATCTTTCCTTTAAGTTAGTCCCCTTAATTCTATTTCTGTGACCCTATCTTATCTATTACATGTTCTACCGCTGCTTATACCCTAAGCTATTAAGATGTTGTATAGGTATTGTGTTGACGTTGCAAGCAGCATACTGTACCATGCAATGTACTGTTTGAATATTTTTACAATTGTAATTGCCTATTTCCTATGTCTGGCTTATTCTTGCTGTATGCTACCTTGGGTAAATTCCTTCAAAAAGTGGTAAATAAATCCTAATAAACAAATTGATTAATTAACTGGTAAATATATTACAACATTTTCCAATGCTAAAAATGTTATGTTAAATAGTTCTTATAATCTGTCAAGTCCCTTAAAAAGGCCCAAATCGGGTTACAGTAAATTGCAGCAGAGCAGCTATAAATAATGACGACAAATAAAAAGGGCAACACAGCAATAAAAATACACGGTATGGGCATTGTTTTACAATCCTGGGTGAGCCACCTTTTAATCAGGTTCAGAGTACCCATAGAGGGGCATAATTGAACGAAAACGCCTATCTCCATGGGCGTTTATCTCCAAGAACGGGTCCGTGAAGGGGCGGACCGAACCGTATTTTGGGAAAAAATAGACGCCCATGTTTTATTCAACAATGTGTGAGCTGGGCGTTTTTGTTTTCAGCGATAATGGAAAATGAAAGCGCCCAGCTCAAAACAAATAAATCCAAGGCATTTGTTCGTGGGAGGGGCCAGGATTCGTAGTGCACTGGTCCCCCTCACATGCCAGGACATCAACCGGGCACCCTAGGGGGCACTTTTACAAACCAAACAAAAAGGTAAAAGAGCTCCCAGGTGCATAGCACCTTCCCTTGTGTGTTGAGCCCCCCAAATCCCCCTCAAAACCCACTGCCCACAAGTCTACACCATTACTATAGCCCTAAGGGGTGAAGGGGGGCACCTACATGTGGGTACAGTGGGTTTGGGGGGGTTGTACGACTAATAAGCATTAAGCAGCACAATTGTAACAGGTAGGGGGGATGGGCCTGGGTCCACCTGCCTGAAGTCCACTGCACCCCCTAACAACTCCTCCAATGACCTGCATACTGCTGTCAGAGAGCTGGGTATGACATTTGAGGGTGAAAATAAAAAGTTGGAGAAACTTCATTTTTGTGGTGGGATGGGGGTTAGTGACCACTGGGGGAGTCAGGGGAGGTCATCCCCGATTCCCTCCAGTGGTCATCTGGTCATTTAGGGCACTTTTTGGGGCTTATTCGTGAAAACACAGGGTCCAGAAAAGTGTCCTAAATTCTAGCTAAAAACGCATACTTTTTTCCCATTATCGGTGAAATGCGCCCATCTCTGTTCGGCAGATAACCACGCCCCAGTTCCGCCTTCGCCACACCTCTGACACGCCCCCCATCAACTTTGTCCGCATCCGCGACGGATGCAGTTGAAAACGTCCAAAATCGGCTTTCGATTATACCGCTTTATTTGGTTTTGTGAGATAAACGTCCATCTCCCGATTTAGGTCGGAACTTGGGCGTTTTTCTTGTTCGATTATAAGCAGGCTGGTGTTACTTCTGTCTGAGTGAGGACATTATTAGGCAGCCAGATTACCCATGTAAATCATTATTTTCCTTGATAGGTGGCTCTGAAAATTGCCCTCATATTGTTCTGATCTACAAAATTAAGGACTTCTTTTACAAAGATGCACTAGCGACTCCCATGTGGCAAATGAGAAGAAACCCATAGGACCTGAATAGGCTTCCTCTCATTTACCACACAGGAATCTCTAGCTTGGCTTTGTAAAGAAGCCCTAAATTTTAATTTGCAATTTATAGTCTAACCAGCAAAATCACTACAAGACGGATTCAAATCATTCAGCAATTAAGATAATGTCACAATAAACTTTATAATCAAAACAATAACCCCCCCCCCAAATAACAAAAATAAAACCCAGATTATAGTTTAAATTATAATAAAATGGTTAGATAGTGTAACTGTATACCAAATCTGAAACAAGGATAAAAATGATCTGTCTTGCAATCTGTTACATCCGCTATGTAAATTGGTCTGCTGGGATACCTTTCCAAGGGATCATCAGGGAATCAAAGCGGGTTACAAAACCATGCATTAAGATCATCAAACTTACTAATCCAACCCCAAATATTTACTAAAAAAATAAATCTTCAGGCGCCCAGTTAGTAAAACAATACACTTGTAAAATGTTTTCACTCATATATGGCTCAAACATAACAACTGAATCTTCCTTCTCCCTCCTTTGCAGGTCGCTTGATTTTTGGATAATATTAAGAAATCCATTGGCTACACTCTGACCAAGAATATTGCCGAGCTGTGTCCTTTCCTGATCTACATTATAGCCAGTGTTCCCCTGCCAATTGGTACCATAACCATCCTCTTCATAGATCTGGGCACTGATATTGTAAGTAGTTCATTCAGTGGTTGGTTGGTATAAATAACTATTGGATATGTGCTCCCAGACTTTGGTCCATTTCTGATCAGCTAACAGTAGCAGTCTAGTTATCAAGGTGTGGTAAAAAAAAATCACCTTTTACCATACCTTGCTATGGAATTCAGCAGTTACGCAGGTTATTGAATCTCATGGTGAAAGAACTTCACCTCACAAACAGCATTATTCCAGTGGCTCCCAGAGCATTGGGTCGCAAAACTGTGGCCCGATGCTCCTGGGCAGGCAGAGCAAGCCCCCTTCAGCTTACCACCAACCCCCGAAAGGCCTTACTCATCCCCCCTGGCTCCAGACCCTCTTCAAGGCCCCCAACCAACCCCACCTCTCACATGGCCCTAGCTCCCCTAAAGGCATTGGTGGTCTGGGGTCCGGGGGGGGGGGGGGGGGGCTAGGAGCAATGCCCAGTTGCTCCTGCCCATTCCAATGCCTCTGCAAAAATTTCACCTCTAGTGGTAGTCATGCAAGCGGGATAAAGTTCAGGTAGTCTTTTTCTTTTCTTTGTGTGTGGTCTAATTTTATCCAATTAGCAGTCTAAACATGGCCACCAACCAGATAGCTTCTGGCTCTATCACTCTGCCTACTGACTACACTGGCACTGTCTGGATAGTGTTGGTTGTCAGGACAATTTAGTGGCAGACAGTATCTGGGTAGTGCTGCTGACTATCCCTCATGACAGCACTTATGCGATTAACCGTACCTGCTAATCAGATAATCACCTTTGACTATCAGCTCACCTGTTGACACTAAAATTTTGGAATTAAAAGGGAGCAACTTTCAAGTGTCTGCAAGTAGTGGCAGTCTTACTTTGCCCTATGAGCTTTACACTGGTTTTTCACAAGTAAAAGTATGCAGGTGCTTTCCCTTTCAAAACTGTCTTGGGAAAAAAATATCCCAGATCATTCTACACTTGCTTTATCTGCGAGTAATGCTTTTCTTCAAAAATGTACAGTGGTGGAAATAAGTATTTGATCCCTTGCTGATTTTGTAAGTTTGCCCACTGACAAAGACATGAGCAGCCCATAATTGAAGGGTAGGTTATTGGTAACAGTGAGAGATAGCACATCACAAATTAAATCCGGAAAATCACATTGTGGAAAGTATATGAATTTATTTGCATTCTGCAGAGGGAAATAAGTATTTAATCCCTCTGGCAAACAAGACCTAATACTTGGTGGCAAAACCCTTGTTGGCAAGCACAGCGGTCAGACGTCTTCTGTAGTTGATGATGAGGTTTGCACACATGTCAGGAGGAATTTTGGTCCACTCCTCTTTGCAGATCATCTCTAAATCATTAAGAGTTCTGGGCTGTCGCTTGGCAACTCGCAGCTTCAGCTCCCTCCATAAGTTTTCAATGGGATTAAGGTCTGGTGACTGGCTAGGCCACTCCATGACCCTAATGTGCTTCTTCCTGAGCCACTCCTTTGTTGCCTTGGCTGTATGTTTTGGGTCATTGTCGTGCTGGAAGACCCAGCCACGACCCATTTTTAAGGCCCTGGCGGAGGGAAGGAGGTTGTCACTCAGAATTGTACGGTACATGGCCCCATCCATTCTCCCATTGATGCGGTGAAGTAGTCCTGTGCCCTTAGCAGAGAACCCCCCCAAACATAACATTTCCACCTCCATGCTTGACAGTGGGGACGGTGTTCTTTGGGTCATAGGCAGCATTTCTCTTCCTCCAAACACGGCGAGTTGAGTTCATGCCAAAGAGCTCAATTTTTGTCTCATCTGACCACAGCACCTTCTCCCAATCACTCTCGGCATCATCCAGGTGTTCACTGGCAAACTTCAGACGGGCCGTCACATGTGCCTTCCGGAGCAGGGGGGACCTTGCGGGCACTGCAGGATTGCAATCCGTTATGTCGTAATGTGTTACCAATGGTTTTCGTGGTGACAGTGGTCCCAGCTGCCTTGAGATCATTGACAAGTTCCCCCCTTGTAGTTGTAGGCTGATTTCTAACCTTCCTCATGATCAAGGATACCCCACGAGGTGAGATTTTGCGTGGAGCCCCAGATCTTTGTCGATTGACAGTCATTTTGTACTTCTTCCATTTTCTTACTATGGCACCAACAGTTGTCTCCTTCTCGCCCAGCGTCTTACTGATGGTTTTGTAGCCCATTCCAGCCTTGTGCAGGTGTATGATCTTGTCCCTGACATCCTTAGACAGCTCCTTGCTCTTGGCCATTTTGTAGAGGTTAGAGTCTGACTGATTCACTGAGTCTGTGGACAGGTGTCTTTCATACAGGTGACCATTGCCGACAGCTGTCTGTCATGCAGGTAACGAGTTGATTTGGAGCATCTACCTGGTCTGTAGGGGCCAGATCTCTTACTGGTTGGTGGGGGATCAAATACTTATTTCCCTCTGCAGAATGCAAATAAATTCATATACTTTCCACAATGTGATTTTCGGATTTAATTTGTGATGTGCTATCTCTCACTGTTACCAATAACCTACCCTTCAATTATGGGCTGCTCATGTCTTTGTCAGTGGGCAAACTTACAAAATCAGCAAGGGATCAAATACTTATTTCCACCACTGTATCTATTGTTGCATTCCCCACAATTGTGGTACAGTGTAGGGCTGCACATTGTTAGCAATCATACAGTTTGTTTGGGTGCCTTAAAAAATTTTAGGAGTCCTTTTACTAAACTGTGGGAAAAAGGGCCCTGCGGTAACAGAAAGGGCCTTTTTTCTCATGAGCCAGGGCTCTTTTTACTGCAGCGGGCAAAAAGCCCCACCTCCCCCCTCAGGAAATGGTGATGGTGGCAAGATAACTCTTACTGCGTGGCCATGCGGTGGGGAGCATTTACCGCCACTCATTGAGGTGGCAGTAAGGGCTTCCACGGTAACCCAGCTGTAACTGGGCAGTGCGCAGCGATGCCTGATTAGCGCCGGGTTAGTGCCACTTGCGGCCACATTGGGCTGGTGGTAATTCCAATTTAGCATGCAGTAAGCCCACGTTGGGCTTACTGGCGCTTTGTAAAAGGGCCCCTTGGTGCATGCAAAATCAACGTTATAAACACTAACTTTCGAATTAAGATCTGTACAATCGATTTGCATGTATAAAAAGTTCTAATACACATAAAGTTATTAAAATAAATATGTGAAATAAACCAAAAAAACTCTGAATAATCAGTATATAAAAAAGCAAATAACCTCAAGGTTTTTGTCCATGTACATCCCTAGTACAATACCTTTGTCTTGTAGATTCCGTCTGTTGGATTTGCATATGAGAAAGCCGAACGTGACATCATGAACAGGAAACCTCGACGTAAGAACATAGACCGACTGGTCAATCAGCAGCTTGCCTTGTATGCCTACCTACAGATTGGTGAGTTGGACACTTACTATAAATGGTGCTCAAGTTTTGGTACAGAAACACATTCTAATGGATGAAATGCACCGAAAAGGCAGCTTTTTTTGTGTTCAGATATTTAGTTTAGAATGTTTTATATTCTTTTAGTGTATGTTGTTTTGTAATTCCATTTGATTGCGACGTCTCTTTATTGTAATCTGCAATGAATCCTTGTGGAGATATAGTGGAATATAAACTGATTGGATTGGATTGGATCAGTGCAAAGCACACTTACACATCCAGTTATAAGATAGTGCCTAATCCCCAAATTCTATATATGGTGCCTTAAGTTGTGTGCAAAAATTTGGACACATGGCCGAATTGTGTGCACAACTTAATTGATTAATAAAGCCAATCGGTGCCGATAACTGGTACTTTACAACCAATTAGCAAAACTAATTGGCTTTAATTAGAATTTACGCGCTCAACTTTCTAGGCGTATTCTATAACAAGGTGTGCATAAATTGTAATGTGCAAGTCAAAAAGGGGGCATGGCCATGGGCATGGAGTAAGCAAGTTGTGGGCGTTTTAAAAAAAACTATGCGCACTATTATAGAATACACTCGAGGCCTGGTTTTAGATGGCCTAAATGGGTGCACCTAAATTTTAGGCACAAGAATAGCACTTGAGTGTATTTTATAAACTATGCCTAACTTTAGGCATAGTTTATAGAATCACGCTAACCGTGTGCTTTTACGACTCCGATTTTTAAGGTTCTATATATAAAATTTTCCCCTAAATGTATTCGTGTGTAACTGCAAAGGGGAGGTGAATACGGGAGGGGCATAGGTAGGTCAGGAGCAATCCGGAAAATTGTGCACAGGTTTATACAATATCGCAGATGCACGACTAACTGCGCACCAGGATTCATACCAGGTTTCAGCTTGTGCTAGTCCTCACACCCAAAGTTGGGCATGGAATTTACCACCAATATCATTCTATAAAAAGTGCTCATCCCGGAGAACCCTTCATAGACTATTACCAGATGCCGATTTTTTTATGGCATTCATATTTGGGTTATATTCAGTTTCTTTAACTGACAACACGACATTTCCAAAGGAGCAGAGACCAAAGAAGTTTTTGATTTTTCTAACTGTGCATAAATTCTCATCGGTGTATAACATTACATTACAACACTTGAGATTGATCAAGACCCCTGAGGTAGGCCTTAGGGCCGAAACACGGCAGTGTCGGGGTCGTTTTTAGAAACCCAATAAAAGTTTTTGGTATCCTTCTTGTTTTTTTTCCTCACTTCTTTGTTTTACATCTCACGGCACTGTGAGGTTTTTTACCTACTTTTTCTTGTTTATTTAGTTTGTTTGTTTATTTGGTTGTTTATTTAGTTCATATTTGGGTGCCATTTATGAATCTGGGCCTCAATGTGGAATGGGTAGCTAGCAGTATGAAGCTTTCTACCGTCCCAGGTCTTTCTCTTTAGTGAAATATTAAAGGAATTCTATTAATTTTTCTCTTTCCCACTATAGAAAATTAGCAGCGTTAGTACAACAGATATTGAGTTATTTTGATAATTAAATGTTAGGTACTGTACAAGTATGCAATGGTTTGCAGGAAGGGGGTATCAAGGTAGGGGTGCAGCTTTCTTAGGAGCACCCAAGATAAATTATTTTAAGGGCCTGAATTTCAAAACTATTTAACCAACCAGGAACTGCATTTTAGTGCCTAACCATGGATATTCAGCAGTAGGAAATGCAAAAGTTCAAACTGAGCATCAGGGGCGTAGCCAGACCTTGTGGTGGGAGGGGGCCGGAGTCTGAGATGGGAGAGCAATTTTGGTCTGCTGCCTCGCTGCCCCCCCCCCCCCCCCCGCCGCCTTGCACCTTCCTCCCCACCCACTGCCGCAGCAAATACCTTGGCCGGCGGGGGTCCTCAACCCCGCCAGCTGACGTTTTCTCCAGCGCCACCGCATTGCCTGTTCTGCTCTCTCTTCCCCCTCACGTCCTGTACGCTCCTTTTAGTAATTTCACTAAAAGGAGCATGCAGGACGTGAGGGGGAAGAATGGGCAGGCAACACGGCAACACCAGAGACCAGCGCTGGACCGGGGCCCAGAGGAAATTTGAGGGGGCCTAGGCCTCCGTGGCCCCACGTAGCTACGCCACTGCTGAGCATATTCTATATACCGCACCTAAATCTTATAGAATATGCCTAGGCAGAAATGTTTTCCGTGCAGATTTTTTAAGCACCATATATAGAATCTGGCGCTTAATGACAATGTCTGTCAGCAAAACACTGTTGCCAGCTGAATATCGGGCCCAACCTTTCCAGAATTATTTTAATTCATAATTAAGGAAAATAGAGAACAAAAATCTGCAGCTTGATATTCGAAGGCATTTATCAGCATAATGGCAGCCATTATCCAGATAAATGCCTTAGGGGTATGTTTACTAAGGCACGTTAGCATTAAAGTTAAGGCGCATTAAACGCTAACACTCTTCTACATTCCTATGGATGTATTAGCGTTTAACCCGCGTCCACCATTTACGTGCGTTAAAACCGCTAATGCGTCTATAGCACATCTTAGTAAACATAGGCATTAGTAGGCCCTAACTGTGAATATTCAACAGCAGTATCTAGATTGTGTTGAGGGCAGTCCAGGGGCAGAGAGGGTGTGCAAAGGCAGTTATCCAGAGTGCTGATAGTCAGACCCCTGTTAGGAAAACTCACCAGATAAAGTTAAGACAAAAAATTGCTCTCCTAACTTTATCCAATTAGCTATCTGGCTAGTGGATTCATGATGGCAGAACATCCATGAATAAATGCCACAGCCAGCATTTAAAAAAAAAAAAAAATATATATATATATATATATATATACTGACAGTAAAGTTTAAATATTTCAAACCATAACTCCTGTGGTATATTGCATGGGAAAACTGCAGTGCTTTGGCCTGACATCTAAAGCCACGCATAAATGCTGACATTTTATATCCACTAATGCAAAATTAAATTCATCAGAGGTGACTTCCAACCCCTCTGTGTATTTATAATAACTATGATCTCCAGACTGATCATGTTATGTTGAGCATGCAGTTAATATATGAGCCCTGATTAAAGTATTTTTTTCTTCTTCTTCTCCTAGGGATTATACAGTCTGTTGGAGCATTCCTGAATTATTTTACTGTCATGGCACAACAGGGTTTTCTGCCATACACGCTATTAGGTATTCGTGTCCGCTGGGAAAATATCTATAATCAAGAACTTGAAGACAGTTATGGACAGGAATGGGTAAGGAAAGGGTCCATATGGTAGCCTACTCTGGAGAGATTGGAGAAATTTTGGAATTCACTAAGGATGTGCATTCCTCACTACACATTAGGGGGCCCTATTTACTAAGCTATGCTGGAGACACCCATATATTCCTACAGGTGTGTCTAGTGCTAGCGCATGCTACGCTAAAAACGCTAGCGCACCTTTAGCGTGGCTGAGTAAACAGGGCCCTTGGTTTGTCAGTGTACTTGAAACATAAGGCCCAATATCATCAATATCTCCAAACCACAGGATCTTAGAATTTTGTTTATTTAATTTCAAAAAAGTGATCGGAAGCCCATTTGTCTACGAGTGAGATAATTTATTACTTTGGTCAACATATCAGTAAATTTTTCAGAGACAGGGCATAGAAAAAATATGTCACCTGCATATGACAGAACAAACAGAAGTATAGAATGGTTAATAGCATCAAAAGCTACTGAAAATATTGAACTTTTTATCTCTGTAGTGAGAAGCAGTGTTGTTGTGCCGTGTCGGGGTCTAAATCCATGCTGGATCTTATGCAAGATGTCATATGATTCAATAAAACTCTGTAGTTGTTCATTTACTGAAAATTCTAGTAATGTTGCCATCCAAGGGATACTTGCTACAGGGAGATAATTCTCGGGTAGAGTCAAATCAGCATCAGTAGATTTTGGAAGGGGAGTCAGTATAATGTCTGATAAACTATTGGGATAGTGCCCTGACTGTAGGGTTACATTAATAAATTTAGTAAGCCAACATAATATTTATACTTAGGAATTTTTCCTCTCCTGACCTTCATTGATTATTCACCAGTAATCCAGGAATCATGTCCACTTAATCCAAATATTGGCTGTTGCCATTACACAATTACTATGACACCCTCTGTCCACTTCACTTCAGGCACTGGGCAGAATTAAGTAAGTGGTGCCCAATGTTAGAATACTAAAAGCACCCTTCCACTGCCAAAATCTGGTGTAAATACTGGTGGCCATCTTATGGCAGTTGGACACACAATTGATAGTATTTTATAACAGTGCACATAACTTCTGGGAATGCCCCCTCCCCATGACTACACCCCTTTGGAGTTGCACGCTATGAAACTTACCAAGAGTTCAAAAAGAAGCTCTTTATTAACAGTTCACACAGGATGTATAGGACTCGACACGGACCATGTTTCGGTACAACTGTTTTCCTCAGGAGTCCACAGAAGCGCAAAACCAATGCTCATATCCTGCTCTGAACTGACAAAGCTTAGACAGAAATGAAACCCTCTGATGTGGTGGTTTACAAGTTTTTCCCTATGCCAAATTTGGTCCCGTGAACATGTCAAAGGTTATTTTGCCCCCAGACAAGACAATAATACATGTGCCAATCTTATGCCAGTACCAAAGATTGGCACATGTGTGTTATTGTCTTGTTCTGGGGCATTAGTGTTGCACTTTTGTAGACTCCTGAGGAAGGCAGTTGTGCCGAAACACGGCCCGTGTCAAGTCCTATGCATCAATTGATCCTACGTGAACTGTTAATAAGGGGTTTCTTTTTGAACTCTTGGTTCATTTGGCCCGGTGGTTCCCACTGTTATTTTGTTGCTGTTCGCAGGTTTGTTTTATTTTTTGTTTTGTTCTGCGGAATCTGCTATGAAACCTAGGCATGAATTTTATAGAATAGTGCCTAGGGCAGAGGTGCATGCAACTCCAATGCTCCCAAATTATTGCCAATTAACATCAATTATTGATGATTCTTAATTATCTAACCTGCATGCCCAACTTTGGGCAACTTATATAGAATACAGGGGAGAGAGCGTTGTGTTTGCAGTATTCCTAGCCAACCTGAAAAATGGAAAACCTGAACTGGGAACTGAACACAAGTCCCTCCACAGTACGATGTGCTCTGTTACTGAGTTACCAGGCCAAGCCTTAAACAGGATGTCTAAGGAATGCATGTCAGTAATGGTTGATTGGGTTCTAATTCTTCACAGACATATTTTCAGCGCCAGTATTTGGAATGGACTGGTTATACAGCCTTTTTCGCCAGTATTGTAGTAGAACAAATGGCAGATCTGCTCATGAGAAGAACTCGCAGGAACTCCATCTTCCATCAGGGACTTTTCAAGTGAGTACTAATGCTTAAACTATGTATTTCAGCAAAGATGTCTTTCGAGAGTTTTGCTTCAATGAGGCATATTTTCAAAGCACATAGACTTAAAATGTTACGTGGAGGGTCATTTTTGATATGACGTCTATGTCCAACTTTGGACGTTTTGCAAAAAATGTCCAAAATCCAAATAGAAAAGAAGGCCATTTTCAAAAAAGAAAAACATCTATCTTTTGTTTTTAAAAATACTGTTCTGAACAGTTTTGTGATTTGGACATTTTGTTTTTTGGATCCATTTTTGACCCCCCCCCCCCCCCCCCCCCCCCAAAATAAACCGTCCAAGTGCAAAACACACAAAATCAAGCCATTGGGATGCAGGAGGAGCTAGCATTTTTAGTAGACTGGTCCCCCTGACATCCCAGGATAGCAATAGGGCACTCTAGGGGGCACTGCAGTAGACTTCATAAAATGCTCCCAGGTACACATCTCACCATTGCTCCCTTACCTTGTGTGCTGAGCCCCCCAAAACCTACCCAAATCCCACTACCCCCAACTGTACACCACTACCATAGTCCTTACAGGTGAAGGGGGCAAGTATATATGGGTACAGTGGGTTTCTGGTGAGATTTGGAGGGCTCACAGTTTCCTCCACAAGTGTAACAGGTAGGGGGGAGGTATGGGCCTGGGTCCACCTGTCTGCAGTTCACTGCACCCAACACTAGACTACTCCAGGGGCCTGCATGCTGTTCTAATGGACCCGAGTATAACATCTGAGGCTGGTAAGTAATGTTTTTCATCACATTTGTTGGGGGGTGGTAGGGGGTTAGCGACCACTGGGGGAATAAGAGGAGGTCATTCCTAATTCCCTCCAGTGGTCAACTGGTTATTTAGGGCATCTTTTTGTGCCTTATTTGTAATAAAAACAGGTCTACCTCAAAATGTCTTAGTCCTGGATGGTTTTGTTTTGTTCCATTATGGCTGAAAAACGTCTTAAGTCTTAGTAATGCCCAAGTTCTGTCCTGAACATGCCCCTGGTACTCCCCCTTGAGATTTGGATGCACTTCTGGTGGACTTCAGAGAAAAGCATGTAAAAATAGGTTTCAAAAATGCTGATTTGGACGTTTCTGTGAGAAAAAAACGTACAAATGCAGACATGCCACATTTTGAACGTTTTTCTCTTTTGAAAAAGAGCCCAATAGTAACCTATGGAACTTTGTAAGTCTAAGTGCTTTGAAAATGAGCCACTTGGTCTCTTTGCAGATGCCTTTGCTATGGCAAAGCAGCTAGACCTTACATTTTCTCTTTGACCTATCTGCCATAGCCCTTCCTTGCTAAAGGGCCCTTTTACTAAAGTGCAGTAAGATCTGAGCTTAACACTTGGTAATGCAGGATCTTACTGTGCACTAAGCCCAGATTTACCGCAGCATCTTTTTAAAGGGCTTTTCCCTTTTTTGTTATTTGCAGGTCATGTATTTAAAAAATGTATAACCCGCTACACCTACCATTCTGGGTGGTTCACAAAATAACATTCGCGATAATTCAAACATAATAACTGAAACAGACACATCAACAGTACATAATAAATAAAATAATTACAAAGCAAAATTAAAAACCACCAAAAGCCTGTTGGTTAAAAAAAAGAGACTTTTAACTGCTTCCTGAAGGAGAGCATAGGCTGAAAATGATGCAAATTGCATTGGGAGTGAATCCCACAGTTTAGGAGCTGCAACCATAAATATCTTCTCCCTTATTCCAATTTCACATACTGAAATGATGGAACTTCAAGCAAATTCTGACTCTGTGACATTTTTATGTCGTATATTCATGCCCATTTGTGATTATTTACTCAATAAAGGAAATTATCCTGGGAATATTTTCAGCCACTCTTATATATATTGTTGGAGGAATAACCTTCATGGTTGCCATGTCTTGTTTAAAGTCTTGGTCATAAATAGGAGCAAAAGACACTAGTGGGATATTCAGCTCATTGACTCTTTTAATTATTTTCTCATCTATTTCTGTGATCCCCATCATCATGATCACATTGTACCCAAATCCCTTGGTTAGAAGTCTTATTATATTTAGATTTGGATTTTGGCTCACACCTTTCTCAGTAGTAGCTCAAGGTGAGTTACATTCAGGTACACTGGGTATTTCTCTGTCCCTGGAGGGCTCACAATCTGATTTTGTACCTGAGGCAATGGAGGGTTAAGGAGGTCTTTTACTAAAGCTTAGCTCGAGTTATCTGCAGCAGGGCCCATAGGAATAAAATGGGCGCCGCTGCAGATAACTCGAGTTAAGCTTTAGTAAAAGACCCCCTCAGTGACTTGCCCAAGATCACAAGGAGTAGTAGTGGGATTTGAACCAGCCACCTCTGGATGTCAAAACTGGTGCTCTAACCACTAGACCACTCCTCCATGGCATTATATCAAATCTAATGTAGGAACAATCATGCCCCAGGTGTCCATGCTCATAAACTGTTGGTCCAGAGCTATACCAGGTTGCCTCTCCTTTATTAGACTATTATATATCTGTTCTACAGTCTCATGGCCCATAGGTGGGATTCATATTTTCCCCAGCTCTGCAGAGTCAGAACCCAAAGCTGCCACCATGCCCCTAGCCAAAACCCTGCACCATGCCCAAAGAACCGGTGGCGCAACACCACAACAAACATGGCACGCAAGCAGGAGGCAGACAAAGTTTCACCTGGGAGTTATGGCGCATTATCAACCACGACAGACAGTGACTAGTGCCAGAGCACCATTTGCATCCCTCATGAGCTACTGTTCCCAGAAAGTTAGCGCAGGAGCACCTACTGCCTCAACGCACTTAACTGGGTAACACGTCCACACCCACTGTGCCCATGACATGCCCCTTCCCAAAAATATATATTTTAAAATTGGTAACGTGCGGGTTAGAGTGTGCAAACAGTTTAATGCGTTTCTGTGGTAGCCTGTTTGTGCATGCTAAGTGCGTATTAAGGACTTAAGGCATTTAGTAAAAGGGCCCTTAAATTCTTTACTCTCCTGGCAGTGAAGGTTCTTCATGGCCGTAAATGATGGAATATAATCATTTCCTCTCTGTTTTCTTCCAGCAACAAGGTCGTTTTATTTGGTCTAGCATCACAAATAATTATTGCTGCATTTCTCTCTTACTGTCCCGGGATGCCCTACGCCTTAAAGTTTACACCACTTCGGTGAGTTCAGCTTTTTATTCAGGGAATAGGTGCTCTGAATTTTTGAAATAACAAGCAAAAAATTTCAGACAGTACGTCTGACATGCGGTGGGAGAAGAGAACAAGAGATACAGTGGAAAGGGTCAGTGGGAGACAAACACCACAGCAGGGATTCCCAGACCTGGCCTGGGAGAACAACAGCCAATCAGGTTTTCAGGATGTTCACAATGAATAATGCATCAAATTGGTTTGCATACTGAGGAGGCAGTGTATGCAAATCAATTTCCTGCATATTTATTGTGGATATCCTGAAAACTTGACTGGTTGGGGTTCCCCCAGGACAGATTTGGGAATCACTGCACCAGAGGAAAGGCAGCATGAAAGGGATGTTAAACAATCATTACTTAAAGGGATGGAAGAGAAAAGGTTCAACAGAACAAATGCTGGGCGTTAGAGCTCCTGGATGACTTAAGCTTTGATTAGGGAATAAAGAGTTCCAGCAACAAAAGTCTACCAGGAGTAAAGATGAAGTTAAAGTGCTCATACTTCATAGAGAAAAAAATTACTAGTTGCTAGCAAACTGTTGTAGTACTAGGAGGAACGTGTCCACTGTTCCCTCTAAGCTGAGCGGGAGTCCTCCACCTACAACCCTGCCAGTGGGGGAGCTGTTTCACTATCACATTTTCCATAAGGTGGGACAAGCAAGCTCTGCAGGATTGCAGGGAACCTGCCTGTCCCTAGTGATTGAAAACACAATATTGTAGCACCCCCCCCCCCCCCCCACTAGCAGCAATGCAGTTGGAGATTCTCCCCTAAGTTTAGAGGGAACAGTGAGCACATCACGCTGATAGAGCAGCAAACCAAAAAGTGTAAGCTCATTAAGAGTGTGTTAAACTGAAATTTTAGATAGAAGAAATTCAGAGGGCAGAAAGGCAAGTAGCTGGACTGGAATCAAAAGAAAATGAACTTGAGCAATTATTTTTTCTAATTAACTGGTTCTTGCTTTCTTTGTTCAGTTTTCAGTATTGGTTTGTTGCTGCACCTTACGCCATTTTGCTCCTGTTTTATGATGAAATGCGGAAGCTGTTCATCAGACGATACCCAGGAAGTAAGTAGTTCATGCCTGTGATGTACACAATAAAAAAATATCACTTTTTGCTGTTCATTTACAAAAACACTCTTTGCATTAAGATCTTCAAAGAAAATGAAAATGCATGGTATAGTGGGACACCTGCTTTTCAGGTTGGAAGGGGCTGGGGAGGCTGTTATCACAGCCCCTAAGAATGAAGGGTATCAAGTAGCATGTTTATTTGTTAGATGGCTAAAACAATGGTTTACAATGTTATGAGGGAATACAAGTGACAACACAACAGGGGACCTATGTTATAAACATCAGTCCACAATGCGATACCTACTGGTCAGGCTCAAGATGCAAGTCTAGTATGATCTGGTCAGAGCCATGATCTGCTGCCCCAATGGCCAAATGACCTCTACTGTACTGACTGAAAACAAGAGCAGGGCAGGATTAAGGCACAGGCAGACTAGATATATGAACATAAGAATAGCCATACTGGGTCAGACCAGTGGTCCATCTAGCCCAGTACCCTGGTTCTAACAGTGGCCAATCCAGCTCACAAGTACCTGTTTAGTTAGTTTTGCATATGCCATGGCAGCATTAAACCCTATTGCTAGGTCAGGGTATGTGGAATTTGATTTCATTCTCTCTCAATTTACTGCTAATACTTGCTGTAGTATTTGCATTGTACCGAGGATTGCTCTATTCTGCAGTTCATAGGATGTAATGGCAGCAATTCTACAAACTCACGCCACTTATGTACATCGAAGATGCCTTTAATTGACAGTTTTGTGCATAAGTGCACCGGGCGCTATTCTGTAAAGTAGCGCCTAAAGTGTTATGGGGGAAATTCTATATACAGCACTGAACGTTAGGCCCTAAAAAGATCAGCGCTAAGTCCCTATTCTATAAAGGAAACCTGACATTTAGAACACAGGCATAGTGTGCAGGTCTCGCCTAACTTTGGGTGCCAGACTTAAGCCTGATAGAAACAGGTGTAAATGCTGTGCCCAAATTCAGGCGCAGATCAGCACTATTCTATAACTACAACTTCAATTAGGCACCAATTAGCATCAATTAAGTAGCCACTTGTTCCCCATTATCTCATTAAGTTGCAGGCGGATCTCAGACCTGCACTCAAATTCCAGTGCCCAACTTTGGGTGACCTATAAAGAATCCTGGGGATAGTTCATAACTCCAGGGTGGGCATATATGTGGGAGGAGCATGAGTGGATCATGGGTGTGGTGCCAAGTAATATGCGTAAGTTATAGAATACTGTTAAGTTATGCGCAACATGTGGTGCACGTATGCAACACCAGCCATTGACATGGCTTGTGTTGTCACATCTAAGGTAAAGCACACCAATGCCAACTTGCATGAACATTCTATAATGGTTTTGGTGTCCATATACCATTATAAAATTAATGCTTAGCATTGGGGCACCTAAATGAGACAACAAGTTATAGAATTGCCTCCAATATATATAAGCAACCAGAACCACCCAGGGCCTCATTTGTGGGAGTTTTAAAAGGTTTCTATATTATGATAGTCAACAACACAGTGGAAGTGACACAAAGCACAAACTTGCACAATTGATGCTGAAAACTCTTTATAGATAACTGGATTCGATATGGGCCACGTTTCAGCCACTAGGCCTGCATCGGGAGTCTTAGTATATTTCAAAAGATATGAATGGTAAAAGATTATTCATGCACCAAGAGAAACTTGCAAATGATAACTCTTAATTGTAAATCTTCGATACGGAAGCACCCAAGTACACTCTTCAGATAGACATCAAACTGCTGGATCTAAATTATATATACTGCAACATGGCCTGTGTTGAGTCAGTTGTTATCTATAATAAAGACTTTTCAGCACCAACTGGACAAGTTTGTGCTTTATGTCACTTCCGTTGTGTTGTTGATTCTGATAGAGATCTATGGAGGATTGTTCTTCTGTCTCCTTTTTTTCGCTCCTATATTATGGTGCCAGGGTCCGATGTGTTTGTGTGCGCCTAGGGCCCACTAAAGGCTTGGTCCTTCCCTGACCAGGAAGGGAGATCTCTAGGATAAAAAAGAATAACAAGGGAATAAGGTTTTCACCTCAGCCTCTAACGTTGCCTTTCCTCTGCATTTACATTTCAGGTTGGTGGGATAAGAACATGTATTACTGAAGCAACAATTTCCTCTGTGTGTATTCCACGTTGGCTGAAACCTTTCACCCTTGCTGCTTTCAGAAGCTTCTCCATTCAGTGTCTACAAAATTGAACCAAGAACAAAGACAAGGAGAAGTCTGTCAAAGTTCTACTTATACAGCTTAGAACTAGAGGAACATGCCTGTAAATGCCTTAAAAATGTGCCTTTAGGAAAATATGATCCTTTGCTGGGTGTACAGTTTAACTTCAAAAGGAATTACTATTTCTTTTTTTCCGTAGTTTGAAACATGTGTGAATAGTGTAAAGCAATGACATGCACTAATTTTTGTTAAAACTATTCCGGTAGTATTGAACTGTGTACACAGCTGTAAATTGTATAATTACTGGCATGATTGTATATGCTAATTGGAACAAAGAACATTTTTTTTATTCAGTAAACTGTGGTTGGTATTTTTCCTATTAGACTGTTTTACTTGTGGTAATTGATTGTAGGGTCCTGAAATCTAGAAAGCTAAACATTTTCAGCTTTTAACACTTCAACACATCTGAATAGTGTTTATGTGGTCTCTCAATATTTTAGTTTATCTGTCTCTCCAGAGGTAGGAAAACGTTTGTTAAAGTGGACCAATTGAGTATGAACTTTGGGTGAAACCCAACCGCAGTCCTGGTGTCTTTTCTGTTTAAGTTCAGTTGAACTTGATTAGTGATAAAATGATAAGTACTTGCAAGGTTCAGCACTAGGGATGGTTAGCAGGATCTTGTGCTTTTTTCAAGTTCAGCACATAGAACAGAGGACATTTAGGATTTTCAGAAAGTAGAATAGCTACAACAGATCGGAAGATGAACCACTGTGAACGTCAACAGTTAATGGCCACATATTTGAACAGAAAAAAGACCCATGCAGGTATTAGATGTTCTAGTAGACACACACAAAAGTGTTGAAAGAGCTCAAGTCAGAAATTCATGAGCAGGAGTACCCATTCATCATCTCATGAACATGCAGGGCCGCCGAGAGACTGGGCCGGACCCAGGGCAAGGCCGCCCCTGGGACCTTGCCCCCCCATCCACCACGGGGCCAGGCCCCCTGAATTCAAATCATAGGACCTCACCTCGCTCTGTGTGAAAGCTCAGCAGCGGCAGTCTGCAGCTCGCCTCCCTTCGGGCCTTCCCTCCCTGTGTCCCCCCCTCGCAGAAGTTATGTTAGATGAGGGCGGGACACAGGGAGGGAAGGCCCGAAGGGAGGCGATCTGCAGACTGCCGCTGCCGCGCTTTCACACGGAGCAAGGTGGTGAGGCGCTGTGATTTGAATGGAGGGGGCCCGGCCTGGTGGCGGACGGTCAACAAAGCCAAGGGCGGGCTGGTGGGGCTGTGACGCCGGGCCTCAGGTGGAGGGCTGGGCCTGGGGAATATTGTCCCCCCTGCCCCCCTCTCGGCAGCCCTGTGATCATGCATATTACAAGTACTTAAATATTCTTGTCAAAAGTTAAAATCTCTCATTCACTCATCTCTTACTTAAGTCAGTTAGCAGAGTTAAGCATAGGTTTTGAGCTCCTTGAGGGCTCCCAATAGGAAAATTTAAATAACAGGAAAAGGATTTAGTAGAGCAATTTGATTGTCTTTAATATAAGTAAGTTTCTTTAACAAAATAAACCCACAAAATATCATATATACAGCAGTATCCGCCCCATATCATCTCAACATTTCATATTTAAGCTGATATGACTGAAATTCTTAAGTCACTCCACAGCGGCTAGGCATGAGATAGAGCTACATGCACTGTTCCTATTACATGTTAATCTATCTCTTGCATATTCATTCTGGAAATCCTGAAAATCTGACTGATGTGTTCCAAGGACTAGGCTGTGAACCACTTGAGCACTACATTGTCACAAACATCAAACTTTTTGAAGTTTCAAGCTCAAAGCTCCCAATCAAAGAACGGATCAGCTTCAAAATCTGCACTCTAGTCCACAAAATCATATAAGGCATAGTCCCAGGATACATGATAGACCTCATAGACCTACCAATAAGAAACAGAGTCGGGTCTGTAAGACCATACCTAAACCTGCACTACCCAAATTGCAAAGGATTGAAATACAAAACAACCTACGCATCCGGCTTTTCCTACATAAGCGCACAACTGTGGAATGGCCTACCAAAAGCTGTGAAAACAATCCATGACCACCTGAATTTAGGAAATCACTAAAAACCAACCTCTTCAAAAAGGCCTACCCCAACGATCCTACGTAACACACCTCTTCACCCAAAACACAGCATGCCTAATGATCGTACTGGACAACACACAGTCTTCATCCCTTCCGACCCTCCACACATACCTAATTCGATCACTATACAACCTTATATTTGTTAACAACCGACTGGGCAAACGCCTTAACGGTACTATTTAAGCCACATTGAGCCTGCAAATAGGTGGGGAAATGTGGGATACAAATGAAACAAATAAATAAAGCTCAAAGGTCAGGGCAGGACAGAGGAGCCAACTTTTCAAAATTATTGGGGGTGCTAAACCCAATGAAAATAATCCCTCCCTGGACACATACAAGGAATTTTCTTAATATTTGGGGTGCTCAAGCACCCACAGAGTCAGCTCCAATGGGACAGATTTGGATTTTGTAAATCTTTTTATGCGTTCTACATGTTTCTAAATCTGGGATTTAGTGAAAAGTTTTCTCAAGAAAAGCAATGGAAATTGTTGCTTTGAATTAAATTGATGCTTTTTTGGTACATGCTTCTATCTGCCCTTTCTATCATTCTTCCTCCCATGATGTCTAAATCTACAGAAAATAACTATCAAACTACTCCCTTCCTTTCCTTTTTTCCAACTCTCTGTTATCAGTGATTCTCAACCCAATCCTCAGGAAACACCTAGTAGGGTTAATTTTCAGAAATTGCATGCAATGGAGGCAGTGCATGTAAATCTAGTTCATATGTATGTATTGAAGATATCCCGAAAACCCAACTGGCTTAGTGTGTATAGTGAAGAGGGTTGGGAAAAATTACTCTGTATACACAGTAAAAACTACTCACCCACTCTCTCATTCCATACCCCAAACACTCTACACCCATTGTAGTAATCATCAGTGTATCCTTCTATAACATTTCACACCATACCCTCTACACTCACAATGATAACCATGTGGTCCCCTTTATAGTATTCCTCACACACAAACCCTCTACATCCATTGTAATTGTCATCAAATTGCTACCTCCTACCATTCCTCACCCTATGTCTTCCTTGTCTACAATAATAACCATCAATCTGGGTGCTGTCATTTTTCAGCCCGAGTCCTCTCTACCTTCAGTGATAACTATTATATTATCACCTTCTACTATGTTCATTACATACACAGTAATCCATCCTATTTCCCTGTGCCTCTAGATTGCTTTGGATATGCTAGGTTTACTTTCAACCAGAAACAGTGAAAAGGAGTTTAAGCATTTGAAAACAACCCTGCTTTCACCAAAGCAACTATGCAAACATAAGCCCTACATATATATATATGTACTAGTAAAAAAGCCCCGTTTCTGATGCAAATGAAACAGGGGCTAGCAAGGTTTTCTTCAGAGTGTGCATGTGGGAGTGTGTGTGTCCCTGCCCTCTGCCCTCTCTCCCTTCCCCTGTGCTGTCTGTCCCCTCCCCCCTCTGAGTCCAGTCCTTCAGTGTTAAGTTTCCTGCTGTGCTGTGTTTGTGTTACAGAGAGAGTGAGGGCGTCTCTCTCCCCTCCCCTCTCTGAGTCCTTCACTGTTACAGAGAGAGGGATTTCGTGCTGTGCTGTTTTCCTTCACTCATGGGGAAACCGGATATCTCTGGCGCTTCACACTTCCGGCTGGAGGCTTCATTAGAACATTGGTGGTGCCTTTTATATATATATATATATATATATATATATATATATATATATATATATATATATATATATACAGTTAGTCCTATTTGGAGCTAAAGTAGCTTCTATAGTCAGCAAAACTATTCTTTCATCTCATAACAGGAACAAGTCTAACCATATTTCATCACCTTTTTACAAGCAGGATAAACAAAGAAGCAAAAAAAATTATATCACACAAAGCAAAATCTAGCATAGAAAGAGTGGTAACCTAATATAGAGACCTTTTGCCCCAAATCCACCCAATCCAATGTGGTTCCCAACTGAAGCCCTCTCTTTGAAGACTATTTCCACCAAGGCAGTCCCCCTCACCCCTCCGAAGAAGCATATTTTATTTATTTATTTATTTATTTAGTGCATTTTTACCCCACCTTTTCCCACAGAATGCGGGCTCAAAGTGGCTTACATTAGACTTGAATGGCATTTTCTGTGCACATAGTATTAAACCCCCACCCCTGAAAGGCTTTCTTTACCAAAAGCCTCCATCTCCCTTCACGTAGAAAAATAGAAGGATCCCCCCATTCTTCCCACTGGAACCAATATGTGTGTATCTTGCATTGTGCATATTTTACAGGTAGACACACACGGTATATCAAGAATCTCATAAACATAAACATAGGTGGAGTCTGAAAGGAGTGTGGGCAGGACTCACACTTGTGCACAGGAGGAGTAGGGAATCACACTTATGCACGTAATGTACAGAATGCTATAATTTACAGGCCTGATATTCAAAAGAGTTTAGCCAGGTCAGAAAGACTCTGCCCAGTTAAACACCTCTGAGCTGGCCATGTGGCAATATTGAGGGGCACTTAAACAGTTGGTACTGTTGAATATTGCCTTTGAGCACCCAGGCACTGTCTGGTTAGTGTCGGGATGGTCCAGGGATAGAGCCAGAACTTAACTGGTTAGCAGCAATATTCAGTCTGCTAACTGGCTAAGTAAGTATATACATAGGTGGAAACTAGGAGTAGAGACTGAGAGCTAAAAGGCAATCCTAACTTTATCCGCATAGCTAACCAGGCACTGGTCTGAATATTTACCAATGCCCAGTTAACATCTGGGTGACTGTATATACCTTTATGGACATGGGCGTTCCTTTCTCTTCTGCAATGGGGTATGAACATCTACATTCATAGCCTGCCCAAGTCCTGCCCCAAAACACAACCAGACGTTCTGCAGTTATAGATGTTCATATCCTGGCCTTGTAAAATCAGGATTTGGAGGTTTATGCAATTTGGACTTCTAAGTGCCAAATTAAGAAGGTCTAAAATAAGGATCATAGTTGTGATATTACACTACACTCAGTATTCTATTAGTCACATCATTTTACTACTGGTAAACACAACCCTGTTGTCATATTGCAATACACCTTAATCATCTGTTGCTTCGTTTTGAAGGATTTATCACCAAAAGAGTAAAAAGAGAGTCTAGAGAAGAACAATCAAAATGGTATAGGGATGGGCTCGGCCAAACAAGTTCCTTTCTTGCTTGTTTTAAAAGAATTTTTAATTTCTGATAGGTAGGGGGGCGTTCCAAGATGGCGGACGGATTGGCAGACGCTCAACACCGACGCTGACTTTCCCTAGGTGCATGATTGCAACAGCAAAGTTTCCTAAAAATGCCTCACACCAAACGGAAAGGGGTGGTAAAGGGCTTACCGGTGAAAATTCCCGATGCCGCCCTAGTGCAGACGACGATGGAGAGGTTTGCCGCCAGCACTCCACGAGGAACCGGCTTGAGTTTCCCCGCAGTGGAGGACGAAGGTGGATCGTCCTTTCCACGGGGAGTTGAGACCTCACTATCCTCGCCGGAAGTTAACCCTCCGCCTTGCCCAGCAGGCCTCAGAAGTGGGTTGGGACTTCTAGAAACGTCGGAAGACGGCGAGACAGAGGACCTGTACACCGGAGCTCAAAGTGAGGCCCTGGGACAACAACAGAATAGAGTGGAGTTTAGGACCCCCGAGGCGGTAACTTTGGACACTATCTGGACAGCGATACAGACATTGACGTCCGTTGTAACCCCAATCGTGAGTAAATTAGACTTGGTAACTTCGGCGTTGGATACCTTTAAAAAAGAATCTGAAAAGACTAATATAGCTGTTCAACAAGACTTAAGTACTTTGAAAGAGAAATCTGATATGCTTATTAAGGATAAGATGGCAATTCATCGAAAGATAGAATACTTTGAAAACTATAATAGACGTTTAAACTTAAGGTTTTTGAATTTTCCTGTTTCCTCTGAATTTAATGCGAAGGAATTGTTTAAAAAATTTCTTATGGAAAATCTTCTATACTCCCCAGAATTGATTCCCCCAATTAACAAAATATATTACTTACCAGATTTGAAAAGGGGAGAAAAATTGAAGACTCCAGGAGATTTACAAAATCTAACAGCCTTCCTGGAACAATCAGTTACTGAAATTCAAATTAGAAAAACTATGCTTGTTTCATTAGTCTTTGAACAGGATGTGAATGCCATATTGAAAATGTATTTTAAAAAATCAACTAAAATGTTTCTTGGAGAAAAGATATGGATATATCCAGATGTGGTGAAAACCACACAAGATAGAAGAAAAGCTTTTTTAGCTTATAGAGAAGAAACTCGATTGCTTGGGGCAAGATTCATTCTGTCATATCCCTGTAAATGTATGATAAATTACTTAGATAAAAAATATGTGTTCTTTGAACCGGAACAACTGAGAGTCTTTTTAGATATGAAAAAGATAACCAGATAATGTCCGAAAAAAAATATATAAGATCAGGATTAACATATAAAAGTGTGGAGTCTATCCAGGCCATATTCATTTAAAATTTGTTTACCACATGTTTAAATTCCATCATTAATCTTATGCCCCCCTTCCTTTGGTGGTCTAGGAAAGAATTGAAAATATTATGTTCTTTATACCTCCCTTAGAGTACGAGGGGAGAGTCTTATTTCTTATTAATTACCATATATATTCTGTTTTTCTTGAACAAGATTGAATGCTTGTATAAAATGTTGAAATTATAAATAAAAATTAAAAAAAAAAAAAAAAAAGAATTTTTGCAAATTTGTTGTCATTTATTGTGCCGTTTCATCTGTTCATTCTTTGTGGATGAATTATTTGTATGCTAGAATTTTAAGTCTGTAATTGATTGTATATACATTAATTGATAGGTATAGGTGCATATGTGTAACTTGTACATATTTTCAATTTATAGATGCTCAAATGAACCAAATATGCACTCATAAATGCACACATCTGGGAGAAATTATATAAAGGGCCCAAAAAGTAGATGCCAATAAAAATTGGCACTCAACATTATTCTATAACGGATGCTCTCGAATAAGCGCTCTTTATACGGTAGTGTTGAGAGCCAAATTCTGCGCTCAACTTTGGGCATGAGGATTTAGACCAGCTAAAATTTGGTGTAAATCCTGACTTACCACTCTGATTTGTTAAGCAAAAAGGGCAATGTACCAAGTTGAATAAACAATAAATGATAAGCTGGACGCAGATCCCGGTATTCTCTAGCACTGCACGCATCTTTTGTGAATGCCCATGACCTCAACATGCCACTCCCATAGCTATGCCCCCTTTTGAGTGGTGCATGATCCAATTTAGGCAGCCCTTGTTACAGAATAGTGTGCAGCTGGATCGGCACTCAAATCATGATTAGTGTCAATTCAGTGGTTGTTAACTCCAATAATTAAATCATTACAGCCCATTAACTAATTATTTTGGGCGCCAACTCTAAGCCCAAATTTGGACACCCTTTGTAGAATCCAGAGACTAATGCACGGTCTGCACCAAAAGTCCTAATAGATGAGATTTAAGGACATAAATATCTCTACTCAATAGAAAAGGAGAGGAAGAAGGAATAGGACAGAGACTTCAAATACAAGTATAAATAATGAACAAGAAGCAAAACTCTTCCAGGAGAAAGGAAATTTGGTTATGACGTAAGGACCCAAGAGTGCAGACCATCAATTTATTTATTTGTTACATTTGTGTCCCACATTTTCTCACCTATTTGCAGGCTCAATGTGGCTTACATAGTACTGTAAAGGCGATCGCCAAGTCCGGTACGGAAACAAATACAATTTGATGTTAGGTCGGGTAAGTTGGTATATTCAGGTACATAGGGCACGAGGGTAGGAAGGAATATATAGGTGTCCAGTACAGTCTAAGGTTTTGCTGTGTTGCAGAGTTGATGCATCTAATTTATGTCGGTGGGGAATGCTTTTCTGAATAAGTGGGTCTTTAATGATCTCCTAAAGTTTAGATGGTTGTAGATTGTTTTCACAGCATTTGGCAGTGCATTCCATAATTGTGTGCTTATGTAGGAGAAGTTGGATGCATGAGTTAGTTTGTATCTGAGTCCTTTGCAGCTTGGGTAGTGTAGATTCAAGTAGGTATGTGATACTTTGGTTCTGTTTCTGGTTGGGAGATTGATCAGGTCGACCATATATCCTGGGACTACACCGTGGATAATCTTGTGGACCAAGGTGCAGATTTTGAAGGTGATACATTCCTTGTTTAGGAGCCAGTGCAGTTTTTCTCTGAGGTGTTTAGCACTTTCAAAACGTGTTTTACCAAATATCAGCCTGGCTGCTGTGACATATTGAAAATATTTCTTTGTTGAAAAGGTGCTGGATGCTTGAACAGACTCCCAATGATGGAGCAATGAAATTCAAGAAAGCACAAAGCATCCCCAGTTGAGGAGAAAACCAGAGACCAAATGAGGTCAATGTTAATGCAAAAGGCAAGAACATTGGATAGATTGAATTGTCAAAATCTGTCGTCATTTCCTGTTCTATGATTCAGACTGAGAACATGAAGAGGTAGATTTTCAAAGAGATCTAGGTAGCTAAAGAAGGAGTTAGCTCTCTGGATCAGACCCTGTGAAAATAGACCAGTACTAAGAGGGTAATTCATAACTGTGCACTAAAAATGACTAAAAATATGTATGTTCATTCTCCATTGCAGAAGAGAAAGGAATGTCCATGTCCATAAAGGTGGATGTCAAGAGTTAGACCTGCTGCCTGGAATGTTCAGGGGAGCTTTGTTGAAAGGGTCAGTAACTGTTTGCAATTACGCTGTGTTAACTGTAAAATACAATACAAAGTAAGTGCATAGCCTGTGATACATGCAGGAAGTATATGTGTATATGTCGTTGTAACATTTTGTAAGCCACATTGAGCCTGCAAATAGGTGGGAAAATGTGGGGTACAAGTGCAGCAAATAAATAAATAAATAAATAAATAAAAAAGTATGCTCAGCATCTGCCCTGCATGAACTGTACAGGCATGTAGCGCCCCATACTCACACACATTGTTATGGTGCACCCCTAAACCTATGTCCTTCCTTCCACCCCTGGAAGGTAAAAGGTCTGTGCCCTTCTCAGCAGTTCTGATTCCCCTTCTTGTCCCCCACCCCACACATTGAATCCAGATCCCCTACACAAAATCCCACCCAGGACAAACAAGGTGCACCGCTCCTGAGCCCTACCCTCACCCACCCAGGATATAGATAGCAGATGACAATCTTCCCAGGCCCCAGCTGTCTCCCTATGCTGCTTGGGACAGCGCCAGGACCAAAGATGCTGCCTCTGCAGGTACCACCTTGGATCCTGGTGTCTCTGTCTATGCAGCAGAAGAGGGAAACCACTGCAGACCAGGACCACTGTCATCCACAATCTACATCCTGAGTAGGTACCAGTTGGTTGAGGGTAGGGCTTGGGAGTGCCATGCTTCTTTTGTCTGGGGCAGGATTTTGTGTAGGGGATCTAAATTCAATGGGGGGGGGGGGGGGGGCAAGAGGGAGACCAGAACATGGGGGAGGATCAGGAGGGGGACTGCAACACATTGGAAGGGGATCAAAACTCTTAGTTGGGTGAGATGGGAGGGGGATCAGGTACTTTTGGTGGTTGGGTTGGGTTATGAATGTCTATGTGGTTTCTGGTCATCCATATGTTGTACTGTTTTTTTCTCTACAATGGACAAACCTGCCACTTGCATCTGGCATTGACATTCATTTTGCCATGTATTTTAGAACAGGCTAGAAGTTGGCAGATCGTGTTCTAAAATACTATTGGAACTTTAGATGTCCTGACCTGGATGTATGATTTCCGATTTAAATATCCTTTCTAAAATATTGCTCCATATCACTTATTTATAGGAACTTTGCATTACATTACATTACATTATACTTCTATACTGCTGATACCTTCCATGATGTACATGGAACTGGAGGTGGTGGAGATGAAAACGGTAACGGAGTTCAAACATGCGTGGGATATGCATAGAGGAATCCTGTGCAGAAGGAATGGATCCTCAGAAGCTTAGCTGAAATTGGGTGGCGGAGCAGTTGGGGGGAAGAGGGGGTGGTGGTTGGGAGGCGAGGATAGGGGAGGGCAGACTTATACGGTCTGTACCAGAGCCGGTGATGGGAGGCGGGACTGGTGGTTGGAAGGCGGGAAATACAGCTGGGCAGACTTATATGGTCTGTGCCCTGAAAAGGACAGGTACAAATTCAAGGTAAGGTATACACATATGAGTTTATCTTGTTGGGCAGACTGGATGGACCATGCAGGTCTTTTTCTGCCGTCATCTACTATGTTACTATGTTACTATGAACTAAAAGAATGGGTGTATAATTCATAACATGTACCCTGACTTCAAGTTTAGTATTTAGTACTCCTGGAGTTAAATCCATAACTAGGAGGAAACCCAACTCCTTTAAGAAAAAAAAAAAAAAAAACCTTAAAGGATGCTGCCTTGCTCCGGTCACAGCCAAACCTGTTTGTTCCTGATCCACAAACTGAACTGCAAAGATGACATTCTCGTGTTCTCTCTGCCACCTACTTTCCGCCACTCTTGTTTTAATTTTGTTCTTCACATTCCTATTTCTAGTTTGGGCCAGTCTTACCTCACTATTTTTATGCAAGGATCTTGGACTAGTATGGGTAACACAGAAGAGCATGCGAGGCACACCTCAGTATTATTCCATGTCCTTTGGCTGATCAGTAAGTTTCAAGGCTGCTAGCAAAGGTTGAGCCTGCGAGTTTCAGCATGTTTCCTACCCAGTTTCAAAGGCAGAAGGTGTGTCCTGGCACTGGAGTTTTCCACCATTCAGACTGGGAGTGTGAATCTTGGCACTACCCTAGTTCCACCTTACTTTTAGAGAATACTGTGAGGGTCAGTCTATAATATTTATGTGCCTAGATGGTGTCTATTCTATAAAGGGAAGTAGTCACCTACTTTCTTTTATAGAAAACTAACGGTACTGCAAAAATGCGCACCTATAATTTAGGCGTGAGCACTTATACTAGTCCTAGAGCGCAAAACATGGCACAGAAAAAAAATCCATGCTGGGTGCTACACTCCGAGTTCCATGCCATTTATAGACTAGTGTTTAGAGATGACTTCCATGCCAAATTTTGGGCATGAGGATTTATACCCACTGAAATCTGATATAAATCCTGGTTCATAAGTTATAAGCAGATCCCCAGTATTCAGCACATCTTTAGTGAACACCCCTGACCTACCCATGCCCGTCCCATGGCCATGTCCCCTTTCGAGTTGCACGCTATAAGATTTGTGCACAGATCTTTATAGAATAGTGCCTAATAAGATGTGTGCAAAACCAAAATTGTTACCAAATAACACCAAAAATTGATTGCTGGCAGCAATTATTGGCACTAATTGGCTCATTAGCCAATTTAGTTGCACGCATATCTCAGGACAGCATGCAATTTTGCACGTGGAAATTTGCATGCCATTTATAGAATCTGGCCATAGGGTGCACTGCCCATGATCTGCCTAAACTCCACTCATGTTCAACATGTATAAAATAGTGGTTAGGCAGAATTTTGACAGTTATACAAATATGTGTGCACATAGATGTGTATATACCATTAGTGAATATTTTGCTGAATAAATGGAATTGCCCCAACCTTTCCTGGCAAAAAGGATGTGAGACTTTGTATAGAAGCTAGCTCTTGATAATGATAGCAAATTAAAAATTGTACACACTCATTTTTAAGCACCCTTTGCTCCCTGCATCTAAACATCCAATTTTCTATCTAGCTGCATGCATGGCTTTGCACTGTGCAAACAAACCCATGCGTAATGTGGTGAGAAGCAGGAGAAGATCCAGCGGTACCACCAGAATTCCAAGCTCCATGGCAGCTAAGGCATAATCCAACCCCTGCTAGCTGAAACAGTGACATTTCCTTGGTGGCACAATGTGCATCAGCTGCCCGCAGGGACTTAACTGAAATGGAGGACAGCTGCGTGGATCCTACAGGAAATAGGACAGAGCTGTGAGGAGGATTTGGAGTAGGGTAGTGGTAGGAAAGAGGAGGAAGATTGACTTCCCAATGCTCCTTGCACCTGGATGAAGAGGAGGAGTCAGCCTAAGCAGTAGTGGAGGAGCTGGTTGCCACACACAAGGCGAGAGAGGGAGAGAGAGAGAGAGTGAGAGAGAGAGAGAGAGAGAGAGAGAGAGAGAGAGAGATTATCTGGGGTAAGAGGGAATGGCTGCAAGTGAGACAGGGAGGAGCATAGACAGTTGGTGGTTCAGCTGTTAATGGGAAGCTAAAGTGAGCGGGGCTGGGGGTGGGGCTTGAGTCTATAAATATGTATCAAATGTCAAAGAATAAAGTGGCAAAAAAAAAAATAAACAGTGTAAACATACATTATCCTCTTTGGTCTGGTATTAGGTGGTTTGTGGCCTGACTCATTCTGCTGGCCCGACTTTAGATTTATGGTTTTTTTTAGGTAAGGAGTTCCTTCCTTGTTCTGATTTCTCAGTTTTGAAAGAGACAGTACCTTGGTCAGATCTTTATGTTATTACTTTGCAGTGGCTTGTGATCTTTTCTTGCTGTACCTTTTCTTCCGATCAGATGTTTGTGTCTCCTGACACATTTGATGCTGTTAAAATTAAAGGATATTTGGTGTCTGCATTTGATGAGTTTGGATGCTTATTCAGCTACTGAAGTTGTTGAACATTGGCATAATACGTTATTGAATACGCATGGTATAAGTTCCACAGTGAAGACCGTCAGTAAGCAGGGATCTAATTCTGCTCCTTGGTTCTCTGATGTTATTAGGCAGGTTAGGCAGCAATTAAGAAAGAAGGAACGATTCTGGAGGAAAGATAGCTCTGATGCTAGGTTGCATGGATATCGCTTATGTCAGCTAAGTAAAAGGAACTCTGTCAGCAAAAAAAAGATTATTATGATAAAGTTATTTCTTCTGCTCCATCTTCTCCAATTGAACTGTTTGCTGTTGTTCGGAAGTTAACCACTAGGCCAATCGATCAATCGTGTTTGATGCTTATGCCACTAGATTTTGCCAAGGCCTTTAGCAGCAAGGTCTCTAACATCTTGGATTCTTTTGTGACTATCCCCTGGCCTGCAAGGGAAAGTCCTGTAGGTCTAGCTGTTTGGGAGGAATTCTCCTTAGTATCTCCTAAACAGATTTCAACTATTACAAGCTTGAGTGTTTCTCTTTGTCTGTTGGACATATGTTCGCCCTCATTGATCACGTTTTTGAAATCAGAAACGCTTGATGCAATTGTCCTTTTGGTTAATAAGTCTCTTACTGAGGTTTCAGTTTCTCTCTGTTTAAAAAGAGACGCTGTGCGTCTGCTTTTGAAAAATGTAAGTTTAGATCCTAATGACCCTGGTAATTATCGTCCAATATCATCTCTTGATTTTCTTGCTAAAATCTTTTAGGAAGTTGTATTATTCCAGCTTCAGGAGTTATTGGATACATATAGGGGCCATCTTACAAAGCCATTGGAGAGCTAATGCGCAGGTAGATCATGCCAAATTGGCAGTACCGCCGGGTTAGCGTGTGCACCCAGAGGTAATTCCTAGTTTTGCACACACTGAATCCTGCAATAGAAAATATTTTTTATTTTATACATGGGGGGGGGGGGGGGGGGGGTTCCTGGTGGTAATCTGTAGCGTAGCCATGCTGGCATGCGCTGCATGCTTGCGTAGCCAGAGTTTAATTTTTAGATGGGCCTGGAGGTGGACTGGGTGGGCACAGGCAGTGGCGTACCAAGGGGGGGCGGTGGGGGCGGTCCGCCCCGGGTGTATGCCGCTGTGGGGTGCCGCGGCGCGCGCCTGTGGGCTCCGAGTTTGCTACGCTAACTTCGCTGGTTCGCTGCAGCTCCCTCCCTCTGCCCTGGAACAGGTTACTTCCTGTTCCGGGGCAGAGGGAGGTGCAGCGAACCAGCGAAGTTAGCGTAGCGAACTTGGAGCCGAGAGGCGCACTCTGCAGCACCCCCCCCAGTGGGGGGGCATTTGTGGTAAAATGCTGCTTTGGTTTGAGTCTTTCTTTTCTGAGAGACAGATTTTGGTTCATCAGGTGTTCAGAATGGGTTGATTTAGCCTCAGGTGTACAACAAGGCTCAGCTTTATTAGCTATATTATTCAATATTTACATGAGACCTATTTGTCAGGTCCTTCAATGTCTAGATGTTCAGTTTAGGGTTTACGTAGATGATATTCAGTTTGTCTTCCCTATGTCTGATACTGTTAAGAAAAGCTTTCAATTTTAGCTACTTGTTTGCAGTCCGTGAAGCTTGGATGGATGCTAATAGTTTTCAGTTGAATTTTTCTAAATCACAGATTTTATTTTTGTCTGATAAGACTTTCTTTCGTTTTTGCTGGGTTCTTGAGGCCTACATTGGCCACTGTCGGAGACAGGATGCTGGGCTTGATGGACCCTTGGTCTTTTCCCAGTATGGCAGTGCTTATGTTCTTATGTATTCAATTCTTTCAAAATTCCCATTGTGCAGAGCTTAAAGTATCTTGAGGTTTGATTGGATTCTAATTTGTCATTTTCAACTCATGTATTTGCTTCTGTTCAGAACGTTTTTCTCAAATTACGTCTGATTAGGCGGCTGAAGCAGTTGCTGTCGCGCACTAAATTTAGTTCTGTACTACAGTGTTGATCACTTCCTTGCTTGATTACTATAACACATTGTATCTTGGGTTTCCTCTAGGTAAAATCCATCCTTTACCAATTGCTCAAAATGCCGCTGCTCCTTTGCTTACCATATCTCTCGCTAGGATCATATTACGTCAGTAGTTAAAGAGTTGTACTGCTTACCCATCCAGTAGAGAATCAGGTTTAAAATGTTGTTGCTAATTTTTAAGGCTTTATGCAACGATGTACCAGGTTCTATGGCTAGTTCTTTGAAGTTCTATCAATGCTTGTGCATTGCGTTCTTCAAGCTTTTGCTTCATATTTCTTCCATTCTTCATATTAGACTAACTGAGTACCATTTGACTATTTTTTTTATATTGAGGGTGCAAGGCACTGGAACTTGTTGCCCTTTAATTTAAGAGGTATGACTTCACTGTCTCAGCTCCGTAAACATTTGAAGGCTTTCCTTTTTGCCCAAGCTTTTATGGTGGTTTAAAGCTTGGTATTTAAGCTCCTTATTGTTTTACTGATGGATGTTTTAGTCAAGAATCTTTTATTGCATGTGTGTGTGTGTATGTCTTTGTTTAAATTTATATTATGTATGTTATGCTGTGATCTGCCGAGAGTTGTAGGATTGTGTGGAATAGGAATTTTTTTTAATAAATAAATATTCAGATGATCTCTCTGGGGAACTTTGGAATATTGCCAGTATCTTAAGAGAATTAACAAATTTCCCCTCCACAGTGAGTATGGGAGGAATATAGGTGATGACACTCTCCAAGGGATGGGGGGGGGGGGGTTTGGGGGGGGGGGGGAGAAATTAGAAAAAAAACCCAAACAAACACAAGGCTGTGTGTGTTCTATTGTCCTTTTCTCTAGAAGGATTTATGGCTTGGGAGAAGGAACATCAAGAATCTAATGGAGAATCCTATGGTGCTGAAATTGTTTTACAATAATTCCTTGTTCTATCGGAGGAGGAAAAGACAGAAGGAGGAGTTGGGTTAGACTATTGGAGACATTGGTCTGGTATCTGGGAGAACCAATTGGGATATCCCATGATCTGTGACAACAGTAGATTGGGATGTTTCAGAGAAGAAAAAAAATTAGAGGATCCAGTATCTCACCTGCTATCTGAGCTGTTTCCTTCAGACTCAAGAGCTCAAACTGGAACAGTATCCAGACCAATAAGGACTGAATTGTGTGGTCTTCTATTAGATTTTGTTTTCTCCCTAGTTCTTCAGCAAAGACAATTTTGCTTTAAGCCCCCAAGCAAAGTCTTTGGATTTTTTCTGCTCCCTGGCTAACTGTTCAGGAACCCTGGGGAGCATTCTTCCTCTCATCCCTCCATTAAGCAATGGCCACCTATACCTCATCCAGACCCAGTGTCTTGGAAACAGCTGCCCCAAAGGTACAATAAAAAAAATAATAAGGATAAAATAACCTTTGAAAGATAAGCAGCTATTCTTGACGCAGTCTTGCTTTGTAAAAGAAAAGGTTGACAGATAAGGTGCAGGTGCTACCCGTCTACTAACTTAATAACAAAAATGTAATGGTTGGTTTTAACCTTCTCAATATAAAACAGCTGAATCAGGCCCTAAAGCAATGCAGTGTAATCATTTTGTCATTCTAAAATCAATGGGGCCAATATTCTGCAACCTGGGCACCATGTAAAGATAAACTGAAAAGTTATCTAGTTATCTTTATTGCTAATGTTCAACAGCCCACAACTCAAATGGATACACTTACTTATTTAAGTTATGGCTACCATCTTGTGCAGTTCTGCTAAACAGATAAAGTTATCCAGATAGTGGCTACCTATTGCTTCTATCTGCACTACTTTTAGCCCTATCTCGGGAAAGTTCCAGGCCCCTCCTTTTCTGTACAGATAAACTTTTGG
The DNA here is from genome assembly GCF_901765095.1 of Microcaecilia unicolor. Taxonomy (NCBI): domain Eukaryota; kingdom Metazoa; phylum Chordata; class Amphibia; order Gymnophiona; family Siphonopidae; genus Microcaecilia; species Microcaecilia unicolor. Next base: position 35,360,031 of record NC_044042.1, on the reverse strand, counting down.
CAGTATGCCAAAATTTATCCATTAGTTGGCAAAGAATTGGAAAAAAAGGAGCTTCACAGATAAGTACATAAGTATTGCCATACTGGGAAAGACCAAAGGTCCATCAAGCCCAGCATCCTGTTTCCAACAGTGGCCAATCCAGGTCACAAATACCTGGCAAGATCCCAAAAAAGTACAAAACATTTTATACTGCTTATCTTCAAAATAGTGGATTTCCCCCGTCCATTTAATAATCGTCTATGGACTTTTCTTTAGGAAGCCGTCCAAACCTTTTTTAAATTCTGCTAAGCTAACCGCCTTTACCACATTCTCTGGCAATGAATTTCAGAATTTAATTACACGTTGAGTGAAGAAACATTTTCTCCGATTCGTTTTAAATTTACTACATTGTAGCTTCATCACATGCCCCCTAGTCTTAGTATTTTTGGAAAGTGTAAACAGACGCTTCACATCTACCCGTTCCACTCCACTCATTATTTTATAGACCGCTATCATATCTTCCCTCAGCCGCCTTTTCTCCAAGCTGAAAAGCCCTAGCTGCTTTAGCCTTTCCTCATAGGAAAGTCATCCCATCCCCTTTATCATTTTCGTCGCCCTTCTCTGCACCTTTTCTAATTCCACTATATCTTTTTTGAGATACGGCGACCAGAATTGAACATAATATTCAAGGTGTGGTCGCACTATGGTGTGATACAAAGGCATTATAACATCCTCATTTTTGTTTTCCATTCCTTTCCTAATAATACCTAACATTCTACTTGCTTTCTTAGCCGCAGTAGCACACTGAGCAGAAGGTTTCAACTATCATCGACAACAACACCTAGATCCCTTTCTTGGTCTGTGACTCTTAACATGGAACCTTGCATGATGTAGCTATAATTTGGGTTCCTCTTTCCCACATGCATCACTTTGCACTTGCTCACATTAAACGTCATCTGCCATTTAGATGCCCAGTCTCCCAGTCTCATAAGGTTCTCTTGTAATTTTTCCACAATCCTCCCGCGATTTAACGACTTTGAATAACTTTGTGTCATCAGCAAATTTAATTGCCTCACTAGTTACTCCCATCTCTAGATCATTTATGAATATGTTAAAAAGCAGTGGTCCCAGCACAAACCCTTGGGGAAGCCCATTAACTACCCTTCTCCATTGAGAATACTGACCATTTAACCCTACTCTCTGTTTTCTATCTTTTAACCAGTTTTTATTCCACAATAAAACACTACCTCCTATCCCATGACTCTCCAATTTCCTCTGGAGTCTTTCATGAGGTACTTTGTCAAACACCTTCTGAAAATCCAGATACACTATGAGGCATATTTTCAAAGCACTTTGGGAGGCTAAGTTCCATAGGTTTCTATGGAACTTTGGGAGGCTAAGTGCTTTGAAAATGAGCTTGCAAATCAACCGGCTCACCTTTATCCACATGTTTGTTCACCCCTTCAAAGAAATGTAGTAGATTGGTGAGGCAAGATTTCCCTTCACTAAACCCATGTTGAGTTTGTCTCATTAATCCATGCTTTTGAATATGCTCTGTAATTTTGTTCTTTATAATAGTCTCTACCATTTTGCCCGGCACCGACATCAGACTCACCGGTCTATAATTTCCTGGATCTCCTCTGGAACCTTTTTAAAAAATCGGTGTTACATTGGCCACCCTCCAATCTTCCGGTACCATGCTTGATTTTATGGATAAATTACATATTACTAACAATAATTCCGCAAGTTCATTTTTCAGTTCTATCAGTACTCTGGGATGAATACCATCCGGTCCAGGAGATTTGCTACTCTTCAGTTTGTAGAACTGCCCCATTACATCCTCCAGGTTTACAGAGAATTCATTAAGTTTCTCCGACTCGTCAGCTTCGAATACCATTTCTTGGCACTGGTATCCCACCCAAATCTTCCTCAGTAAAGACCGAAGCAAAGAATTCATTTAATCTCTCTGCTACGGCTTTGTCTTCCCTGATCGCCCCTTTTACTCCTCAGTCATCTAGCGGTCCAACCGATTCTTTTGTCGGCTTCCTGCTGTTAATATACCTAAAAAAATTTGTTACTATAAGTTTTTGCCTCCAACGCAATCTTTTTTTCGAAGTCCCTCTTAGCTTTCCTTATCAGCGCTTTGCATTTGACTTGACATTCCTTATGCCGTTTCTTATTGTTTTCTGTCGGTTCCATTTTCTGAAGGATTTTGTTTTAGCTCTAATAGCTTCCTTCACCTCACTTTTTAACCACGCCGTCTGTCGTTTGGTCTTCCGTCCTCCTTTTTTAATACGCGGAATATATTTGGCCTGGGCTTCCAGGATGGTGTTTTTGAACAGCATCCATGCCTGATGTAAATTTTTGACCCTCACAGCCGCTCTTCTAAGTTTTTTTTCAACCGTTCTTCTCATTTTATCATAGTCTCCTTTTTTAAAGTTAAACGCTAACATATTTGATTTCCTATGTATACTTACTTCAAATCTAATATAAAATCTGATCATATTATGATCACTGTTATCAAGCGGCCCCAGCATCATTACCTCCCGCAGCAGATCATGCGCTCCACTAAGGACTAGGTCTAGAATTTTTCCTTCTCTCGTCGGCTCCTGTACCAGCTGCTCCATAAAGCAGTCCTTGATTTCATCAAGGAATTTTACCTCCCTAGCGTTTCCCGATGTTACATTTACCCAGTCAATATCGAGGTAATTGAAATCACCCATTATTATTGTGTTCCCCAGTTTGTTTGCGTCCCTGATGCTAACCACATAAGTGCTTTTGAATATTAAAGCCAGGTGGAAATATGTACCAGACGCACACCTACATCCTGTCTGCTACATCTGCAGAAAAAAAGCCCTTGTTTATGAGCAGGCTACCTCCATGCACTGATTTAGTCAGTTTACAGCCGAGTCACTGTTCAGTAACTCTGGCAGACTCTCTAATAATCAGTTTATTAATCTAAAAACTCAATCACAGTACAATAAGATACAATGTAATTTGCATCTTAATGAAACCTGGTTTAATTTTTAAATGGTAAGTGAATTCCATTTCAATAGCCTGCAGGCTATACTGTCACTCAGCATAGGAAACTTCCAGAACAAGCTTGGAGACTAAATTCTCAACATTCTCATGCTCGTCTCTCTTAGAAGGCCTCTTAGATTTTTATTCAGGGCGGTTATTCAACTCAACTGTTTGGTTTTTTTTTTCCTTCTGGAGGGCCTGCCTCCCTAGTGTACATCCAGTGGTGCCACTCTCTCAGGTGTCTACAAGAGATAGTCAGGCCACTCTCAGTGAACCTACTTGAGGCATAGTCTGTAGAAACTGTCAACTGTTTTTTTTTTCTGCAGGTGAGCCCTTGAAAGACATGACAGACTCATCGAATGGCGACAATATCTGCCAAGTATATGAAGGAGATATCTGTTATTATGCTGAATGTACCACGTTCATGAATGACATATAAAGGAGACCATCGGTAGCAAGGACATTTAAGAATGGAAACAAACATGGCATTTAAAGCCTACCCTTTTCTGATTATATTCATGTTGGCATTATATTCTGATACATAGGAAAACTACTAGTTTTTACTTTCTTATAGCATCCAACTTTTAGATCCCACATACCTTTCATCACCAACAACCTTTTTGCTTGTTATAGCTCCAGTCTAGGAAAAGATGAAGTGGACAAAGGGGGGGGGGGGGGGGGCACTCTTTTGGAAGAATGCACACCTACTAATGAAATGAAAACATTAAATGAAAAATAAAAGAACAAATTCCCATAAACAACATGGGAAATAAACAAAATAAACATTTTTGACCTTCATACCCTTAATAGTTACAGAGATGGTAACAACTACAGCTCTCCTAGATCTGCTTCGGGGTCTTCTTTAATGAAGACAGCGGGTGTCTCTTTAAGAGCAGCTCCATATCTCCAAGACATTTCCAGCCTCAAGAAACAGATGCCAACAGCATTGATACAAACTAAGGAGTACAAAATTGGGGAAAACAGGTAAAATACAAGCAATGACATAATTAACTGAGAAGGTATCAGCTAATTATTCAGTGAAAGAATCCATCCCTTTGCAGACTGCTCAAATACTATATCAGCCCGAGAGGGAGAGAAAGCGAGTGTTAACTGTAATCAGGGCTAGTGTCTAATCTCAAAATCCAAAGTCACACTGACATTTCATTAAATGTAAAAACAGCGCATTTACCTGGTACATTTCATAGAGATGCAAACAGAAGATTCTAATCTCCAGAAGGAAGTGCTATGTTCTCCTGTTGACAAGACATTGCTTCTTAGCCAGAAAAGTCACTTGAATAACTTGTATTACTAGACAATCATTACTTGAATTTTATTTATTTTATTGCATTTGTATCCCACATTTTGCCACCTATTTGCAGGCTCAATGTGGCTTACAATACATCATGGATAGTGGAAATATAATAGAAAATAGGCATTTAGTGTTACAGAAAATTTTGGGTAACATGATAATGATAAGACTTGATAGTAGTATGCAGTGCATTTTGTCTAGCAAAAAAGGTGCTGTACTCAAATGCCAGGCCACCCTTCAGGGGTGGAGTGATCATTGAGGGACCCATCCTACAATAGCCAGGACCCCTGCAACCAGTCATAGAATCTATAACAAAGCAGAATTTGCATGTAGATCCTGAGCTCTTTCATTAAAATAAGAGAACCATGGGTCAAGTTTAGCAGACAGTGGAAAAGGTGCCGGTACTCAGTACCCCCAAGTACCCCCTCAAAAAAAGCCCTGGTAATATGACAAGCAGATATTATAAGACATTTCTAACTACGTGTGGAGATTTATGTATATTCACATTGGTTGATCTTTGTGGTAAGCCTTGCTGAAGAGATGGGTTTTCAGTAGTTTGCGGAAGTTCGTTAGTTCTTAGGTCATTTTTAAGTTGCGCGGCATTGCGTTCCATAACTGTGTGCTTAAGTAGGTGAAGTTTGACGCGTGAATGATATTTATCCTTTTAAGTGGTACTAACCCCTGAGAGACTTGCATAGAACTTCATCTTCCAATGTTGTGTATGCAAAATACACCATGTTGTGTGCGTTGTTGTTGTTGTTGTTGTTGTGTGTGTGTATGTGTGTGTGTGTGTGTGTGTGTGTGTGTGGGGGGGGGGTTATCACAGAAGAAAATTTGTCAGTGTTAAGTACATGTTCCTCTGTCTTCCACATTCATTTCTAGGTCAGAAAGCAAGACAGCACCACCTACAGTGGAAAAGGGACGCCCTATATTTTAAACTACAGTATTTTAAAACTGATATGAGGAGTATAACTTCTAGCCACAGAAATGATTAGGAATAATACCAGCTATTTCTTCTTTTATCAGGTCTACCTTTGCATTTAACTCACCAAATCGCTTATTAAAGTTACTGACTTCTCCCGATGTTTGTTGTAAAGTCATATCCATCCTGTTCAGCTTTACCCAAATCATTTCGAGATTTACCTCCTGCGTTCTCTTTGAGGTCCTTGCCTCTGCTCCCAGCATCTTCTGTGGAACTTCCCGACCCTCACCGTGGATCTCACCCGAAACACTTCCGGTAGGGCGTTGGTCCACATCGGTACTCGTCAACGACGCTGGGCAAGGAGGTTTACTAATCAATGGTGGAGAGAGAGATACATCCTCTCCCAGCGGGTCCTCCACTTCCCCAAGGAGCTCCGCTATGGGATCCACATCTCTGCCTGTTTGGGAAATCGGCGCGAAAAAGCGCTCGAGTCCCGTCTGAGTCGATGAAGGAGTCGAGGTAGGTGGGGGAACTATCCTCGTCAACCCCTTCCTTTTAGTATGGGGCATTTTGTCGGCAATAGTTTTCCTCTCAGGTCGGTTCTCGGAGCGACTTTCCGCGCTACCTGTTACGCCGCCATCTTAGATCGTCTCCCCCCAAGCATTGTACTAAGCCACTCAGAATTTTAGAGCTTATGGGAAGCAAGACTGCAAACCCTTCAGAACTGAAGTTTTTGTGATGCAGCTAGATCTCAAAGCACCATAGTAATAATCACAGCTGGGCTGCACAAGGAGCCTTACAATGTACAGAAATCTCAAATCAGCTACTGAGTTGTCAAATGAGGATTTATATGTACATAATTAAATCAGGATGTAAACATATTGTCAGATAGGCCCCTCAGGACTATTTAACTCAATGTGCTTCGGAGAGTTTTGCTCAGTATGTTTTTTCTAGCGAAAAAGGTGCCGGTACTCAAATGCCAGGCTACCCTTCAGGGGTGGGGTGATCGCTGAGGGACCAGGCCCCCTGCAACCACTCACAGAATCTATGACAAGGCAGAATTGGTATGTAGGGCCTGAGCTCTTTCATTAAAACTTGGGGGTCCATGGGTCAATTTTAGCAGACAATGGAAAAGGTGCCGGTACTCAGTACCCTCAAGTATCCCCTCAAAATAAGCCCTGGTTTTGCTACAGAAGAGTTCCAGGAATGTTCTGATTTGTTGTCGAGTCTGAAGAACTAAGTCTCTTTTCTAGTCCACCTCTGTTCAGTTTTTGAATGGAGCTTTTATTATTCTGCCTAGTGGAATAAGCCATAAAGTTTACTGCATCACGTTGCTGTTCTTTTTTTTTTTTTAATTATTTTGCCCCAACCCAGTTTGTTCCGCACTGCCTGAGAAGGAGGAGACAGAGGATCAGGTCTCACACCTTGAGGGAGTGGCAGCACAAAAGCATGAGAATGTGCTGGTACCAGTAGCAGACAGAGCCCAACAAGCACATAAATCCATCACAGATCATTTTGTCCCCTCTGTGCTGGTACCAGCGCATTCCCCTGCCTCTGGGATCAGCAACATGGTCCTACAGTTTATTACAAACTTGAAAAAGGGCTTGGCCTAAGCAAAACATATTTCCCCTTTCCCCCACCTATACTTTCCAACCTCTGATAAAAAGTTAAGTAGTGCTATGTGGAAGGCGATTGACTTGGGAGGTGCAGAGAGTTGAAAAAGACAGTTGAAAAATTCCCACCTACTCACAAAAGACACTTTTCAAAGAGCTTTATCCAGGTAAGTAGGTATTTGCCCAGGCAGATTGCCCTGTTTGGAAACTGTCTACCTCTTAGTGGTGAAAAGTCTGTGTGGGCTTTCACAGCCTGTTCAAGTTTAGCTGGATTAAAGAGGCATTCCTGGCTGTGTGGTTTTGAGGTCCGGGAGAAAATAGTGCAGGTACATTTTGCATTTCCAAATGGATTCACAATTTTACTCCCTTGCCTATTCGCTGCCCACACAATAAAGCAGGTGCAAAACATTCAGCTACACTGTGAAGGTAATCTTAGAAAACCCTTTTGTGTTCAGACCCTATTTTATACCCATAGAGAGCATCTTAGCAATGTTATCCCTCTGCGTACCAGGCACATTAGAAGCAATACAAAATTCTACAAAATGCCACTCAGGACCTACATCAAATGTACCATGAAAGTACTAACTTCCAAAACTGGTCTCTGCTGCACCCCTCCCCATATTGATGTAATTTCGTGTTTCTGCAAGGCTGGGTACACCAGAGAGTAGATTCTGAGGTCAGCAACAGATAGCCTATGTGAATCAATGCTGCTGCCCTGACCCCTCTATAGAAATGACTATTTTAATGGGGGGGGGGGAGGGTTCGGAGACAGGGGGACATGCTGGGGGCAGGGCCTCATGCAGGTGCCCATGTCACCCTTGGTTAATGCCAGCCGAGTCAGTTGATTGAACACAGCCAGACATGATTGCAGCCAGCCCTGTGGAATTTAAACCTCACTATAGGTTATCAATAGAAATCAAACAAAATAAAACATGGAAAAGAAAATAAGATGACACCTTTTTTATTGGACATAACTTAATACATTTCTTGATTAGCTTTCGAAGGTTGCTCTTCTTCGTCAGATTGGAAATAAGCAAATGTGCTAGCTGACAGTGTATATAAGTGAAAACCTTCAAGCATTACTATGACAGTCTGACAGGGTGGGAGGATGGGGGTGGGTCGGAGGTATGCATGGGGACATCAAAGCATATCATTGATATTCTAACAGGATGGGTGTGGATAGGTGAGGGGTGGGGTGATCAACAGAGACATACAGCTTTATGGTTTATAATGGGCTAGGAACCCCAGGTCCTTGTTAAATCCTTTCTGTTGGGTGTTAAAATATTCAATCATTCTGACTTCAAAGGTCTTACGTTCTTGTATGGTTTTAAAGTTACCTTTCAGTATTCTCACTGTCATAGTAATGCTTGAAGGTTTTTACTTATATACACTGTCAGCTAGCACATTTGCTTATTTCCGATCTGACGAAGAAGGGCAACCTTCGAAAGCTAATCAAGAAATGTATTAAGTTATGTCCAATAAAAAAGGTATCATCTTATTTCCTTTTTCATGTTTTATTTTGTTTGATTTCTATTGATAACCTTAAGAGTGGACTAACACGGCTACCACACTCCTCTACTTAAGATGGAAGATACCGCATACAGCCGCATGAAAAAGCAAATGAACAAACTTTTGGAACATAAGCCCTTTGAAGTCAGAATGATTGAATATTTTAACACCCAACAGAAAGGACTTAACAAGGACCTGGGGTTCCTAGCCCATTATAAACCATAAAGCTGTATGTCTCTGTTGATCACCCCACCCCTCACCTATCCACACCCATCCTGTTAGAATATCAATGATATGCTTTGATGTCCCCATGCATACCTCCAACCCACCCCCATCCTCCCACCCTGTCAGACTGTCATAGTAATGCTTGAATGTTTTCACTTATATACACTGTCAGCTAGCACATTTGCTTATTTCCCATCTGACGAAGAAGGGCAACCTTCGAAAGCTAATCAATAAATGTATTAAGTTATGTCCAATAAAAAAGGTATCATCTTATTTTCTTTTCCATGTTTTATTTTGTTTGATTTCTATTGATAACCTTAAGAGTGGACTAACACGGCTACCACACTCCTCTAACCTCACTATATAATGAGCCTTACCATGACAGTGAAATAGTCAACACGAATGTTCTACAAGAATGCTGTCATGAACAAAGGAAATTCCAGAAGACATAGGTTCTTGAGATATATCAGTCTGGAAAGGGTTACAAAACAGTGCCGTAGCGAGGGTGCCTGACACCCGGGTGCACCCCCCCGAAACGCACCCTACCTTGCAGCGGGGGGCAGGCGGGAGGGCCGATCCGCCCCCAGTACACGCCACTGGGAGCTGCGTCGGCTCTGCTGCTTCCCTGCTTTCTCTGCCCCGGAACAGGAAGTAACCTGTTCCGGGGCAGAAAAGAGCAGAGAACCAGTGAGCCGACACCCCCTCCCCCAGCGCGTGCACCCGGGGCGGACTGCCCCCCCCCTTCCTACGCCACTGTTACAAAACCATTTCTAAAGCTCTGGGACTCCACCAAACCATAGTGAGAGCCATTATCCCCAAATGGAGAAGACTTAAGATTAGTGATGAATCATCCCAGGAGTGGCCGGCCTGCCAAAATTACTCCAAGAGTGCAGCGATAACTCATCTGGAAAATCACAAAGTATTTTATTTGCAGAAATCAGGGGTGGCCATGGGAGCTATATTTGCTCCTTCAGTCGCTAATCTTTATGGGGCTTGATATTCAGATCACAGCAGTTTATTTATTTTATTTCTTAGGATTTATTTGCCGCCTTTTTGAAAGAATTTACTCAAGGCGAATACATTTACTCAAGTAAGAATAAATCAAATATAAGCAATAGACAATTGCAGCAGTACAAATAGTCAAATAACAACACAAAGCATGGCATAGTACACTACTCCTGCGGTCGTCACTAAGCCTGGGTATCCAATGCCAGGCTGTTTCCAGTAACTGGCATTGAATATCTGGTTTATTTTTGGTTGGTTTAAAGAGAACCGGCTAAGGTTATACAGTGCTAGCCGGTTCTCTTTAAACCAGCCAAAATTATCCCCCGTTTTCATGCGGCCAAATATGGCCGCTAAACAGGCTTTAAAAATCAGTGGATAGGCAGTTATATCGGGCGATATAACTGGCTATCTTCTATCCGGCAATATTCAGCGAGAGATAGCCGGTTATCACCCGCTGAATATTGACGGACAGCCGGCTACGTACCATTTATTTATTTAAGTATTTATTTTGACATTTGTATCCCATAGAGAGTCCAGGTTAAATGTGGCTTGCAATCCAGACAATTTAGTACTACATATTATCTATTTATTTATTACATTTGTACCCCGCGCTTTCCCACACATGGCAGGCTCAATGTGGCTTACATAGTAACAATATAAAGAAATTCAAAGTTGTAAGAAGAACGCAAAACTAATGGGGCTAACAGATAAGTAAGTAAACTTAGGAAGAATTGGGTTCGGAAGGAAATGAGCGTTGGGAGGTAAGCGTAGAAAGATGGAAAGGAATGGATATGGGATGGCAAAAGGATAATGGGAAACATGGTCAATGTATAACTATTGTAAATGAGAATCATGTGGACAAGTTATATTATCGTAATAAATCTTCTGATCAAGGAAAAATGTTGAGTAAATCTTCTATATACACCCATATGAAACTTTACAAAAAATAGTTCATGAATTATTTTACAATTTAACCAGCCAGGTGCCCAGAAAGGAGCAGCAGGTAACTGCCAGCTCAAAAAACACTGCCCAACAGGAAGGTCTTAAGATAAGGCCTAAGAATAGGAGAGCACAGTCTGGTTTTTCAATGGAATAAGGTTATCAATAGAAATCAAACAAAATAAAACATTCAATGGAATAACAAAGAACAGAGATACATTTGTGTGTACAGAAAGTAAACATTGCCTTTATTATGAAGCGATAAAATGAATCTTGATTTTATTACAGTTTTATTACACTGCCAGTTTTATAGGAGATCATTGTACTGTCTGAAAGAATATTTTGGTCTGGATTTACATTTCCCATGGACTTTGATCACAAGGGCCCTACAGGAATGAAGGAAGTCCTTTTTCCTGTGAGTTACTTTGGTTTCTGAAGAATAAAACCATTTCAAAAGCAAAGATCACAACCCTTTGGATACACCCAATCAGTCAGGTTTTCAGAGTACTCACAATGAATATGCTTGAGATATATTTGCATACAATGGACATAGTGCATGCAGAATTATCTAATGCGTATTCATTGTGGATATCCTGAAAACTCAACTGACTGGGTGTGTCTGGAGGACTGGGTTGAGTACCCCATGTGTGATTACAGTACCTTGCCCTTCACCCTTAAGGATAGTCCCTCACATAGGCTGAGCCACCTTAATCCCCACTAGTCCCACCCAGGGTTGAAGTGGAGCAGAAAGGACAGGATGGAACCAGGCAGAATAAAAAGCAGGGCAAGAGTGCAGTTAAGGAGGCCCACAGAAGGAAAAACTGAAGCCCCAGTCTACGCCTTTCATGAATATGTCTAGCTGCTGTGACCTGGCTGAGGTAAGCAATCTTTTATTTGAAGACTTGTCAGCCTTGTTCTGAGGACTGGCTGGAGCCAGACCTGGAAATTCCAAGAGAGAAATCAGACTGTGTTTGAGGTGTGGCATCCACCAGCCATAGACTGTGTTTTGGGCCCTGTTAGCCAAAGACCCATGCTAGGACTTTTTCCCCCCTCTGAAGATAAGAGATTTTACTTTTGTTCCTAGGCTTGTAAAATAACAGGCCTCAGGTAAGGTTTATGTTAATAAAGCACTTATTTTCATGCAACCTTCTCTAGCTGTGTTATTGTGAAGGCCCACCCTCAACCCTTGCTCATGGTATCACACCCTGATATAGATAGATATATTTCCCCCCAGAAGTGATGATGTTTTAATGATGATGTATTCAAATCCTCTGCAGTGGGCCTCAGAATTGAAACAGCTCTGTGATCTATAGCCCCTAGGAAATTTTTTAGACATTGTCATTTTGGTAATTCTTTTTCTATCAAAGCTTTTAGTCTAGACCTCCTATTAGATCTTGGAAAACAGCATAAAGAAACAGGCCAGAAAGATAGTAGTGCTTAGACAGAATGAAGAGGCAGCATCATGGCAACTCAGTATTAAGGGCCCTGTTTACAAAGGTGTTCTAGCATGTTTTTGTGCACACTAACCGTCTAGATGCCTACAGGAATATTATGGGCATCTACACAGCAGGGGCGTAGCCAGACTTCGGCGGGAGGGGGTCCAGAACCCGAGATGAGGGGGCACATTTTAGCCCCCCACCCAGCACAGCCGACCCCCCCCTGCTGCCACCACCAACTTTGACCCCCCTCCTGCCGACAACCCTCTCGACCACCCCTCCCGCCGCCAACCCATCCCCGCCACCTACCTTTGCTGTGAGTCTGACATCCTGCACGTACAGCGTGCAGGACGTCAGACTCAGAAACTGAACGAAGCCTTGCGCCAAGAAGAGGACCTCGGCTGGTGGGGGTTGGGGTCTCCCGCCAGCAAAGGTAGGTGATGGTGGATTGGCGGCGGGGGGGGGGGGGGAGGTCGAGAGGGTCATCGGCAGGGGGTCCAGGGCCAAATCTAAGGGGGGCCCAGGCCCCTGTGGCCCCACGTAGCTACGCCACTGCTACACAGTTAGTGCATGCTAAAAACGCCAGCGTGCCTTTGTAAACAGGGCCCTAAATTGGGATGAGGGCACTATTTGGATGCCATTTTTTTTCCTGTTGGGTCTAATCATTTTATTCAGATCAGGAATCAGCAATACGCATCCTGCGTGCTTGAATGTGGCGTGTCAAGACATTTTACTTACAATGCCAGCTGGGAAGAATGCTGGACGGGCCTAGGACCATTGATGGGAAGTCATGGGGAAGAGGCTGGGAGAAGGCCTGAAAAGTACACAGGGAGGGCTAGAGCATGAGGCAGGAGAATTGTCTCATCTTCCTTCTACTTGTTTGGTACTCCAGCATCCTGCATGTGGATATTATGGCTTATTTGGTACTTTACCCATAAATGTTGCCAACGCTTGCTCTAGATAGAAAATGGGCTCCAAGTTTGAGCATCATTGTAGAAGGGGGCTAGTCTCTCCCATTCCGTGTGTTGCAAGAGCTATTGATGAATGCATTTATTGATCATGTGCATCTACTGAAGAGCTCTTGTATGTTTAGTACCAGGTATTTGAGGCATCTAAACTGACTGATGCTTCACTGCTAAATGATAGTCATCAGGCGTGGGCTGTTGTATCTGGGTCATGCCATCAATTGCACATCCTTAGGGACCCTGAGGCTGCTGATGTCTCCAAAAGTCATTGAGCTGGTTTAACTTCATCATTTAGATCCGACTGATTTTTGTGAGCAGCACAGCACAGCACAGCACAAATTGATTTGTTGTAGTAACTACTACATCCTTCTTTCGACACCTAATGAATCACGCACCGGGATAACAAGAAAAACTACAATTGTCATAAACAGAAATAGAAGCCAGTTCCTTAGATGATCCAACTCTGTAGATGGGAGCTTGCCCCTCTTTGTCATGCTTTTCCTGCATATTTTTGGGTGGATGGGTTCAAGGTCTTCCCTTCTGCTAATAAAGAAGACAGCATTTACTCAGTATGAGAAGGAAGGTGAGGAGAAGAAGGTAAAATGGAATTACATTGCTTCATGTTTTTTCTTTAGATTACACTATGGAAGGCAATGGTAAGAGAAATCAAATTAAAATCAACTTACAAAACCATTTTTTATTAATTTGAGTTACATCTTCACGTACCACAAAATGGCTGCCAAGAGTCATTTTCCTTGCCAGTCATCATGGCAACTCCTGTTTTATCCCAGTGTAAGCTCAATGAAACAGTAACATTTTCCTTAACTTTTCTAGCACATTGCACCTTCTTTTGAATACTTTTGGCATATTTTAGTCCTGTGCAAGGTGTGGGCCTAATAGTGCTAAAAAAAGAAACCCTCCCTTAGCTCACAAAACAGGTACAGCATGGGAAGTGGAACAGCAAGCTTCCCAAATACTTGGAAAATGTACTTCAGCCTGCTTTTGGCTGTGTCATCTGCACTAGATAAAAGACAACTCCTTTTTGATGCTCCTTCAGCCTTTTACCGCCATCCTGAGGCTACCAACAAGGGTGTCAATTAGTGCCAATTGTGGCAGTGATTAATACTACTACTACTACTAATAATAATCATTTTTATAGCGCTACTAGACATACGCTGTACACATTATATACAGGTACTTTCTCTGTCCCAATGTGGTCATGTCTCTATTGCTGACTGATCTAAGGCCAGCCACTCATTTGGCATACATTACAAAATGGCCATCAGATGGCAAAGACTCTTGTTTGCTACTAACACAAGCTAAGTATAAAATGGAGGGAACCTGAGGTGAAAGGCTTTGTATTGTTCGACCAGTCCTGATCTACTTCCTATCGGGCCCTTCTGCACATAAATGCAGTTCAAAAAAAGGCAAAATAAGCAAAAATCTAAAGTAAACATATTTTGATGGTGCATTTCGTTCAACTGACATAGGACTATATGCATGACTCACCCACTGATGCCTCTGCCCTGCTAGCAGCACCACCACGAATGAGAGGAGATGGTGGGCTGAGAGAGAGCAATTTCTGCATCCACTCCATATTTGCATCTTGTGTGGCTCCACCACTCACATAGCCCTTGGCTGATTGCTGTACTGAGGTAGTGGAGTGCACATGTTCAGTGAAAATCACTTTTAACAAAAGATGTCTCAGCATCAGGCAGATTGACTAACATTTTGAAGATGGAATCAAATTGTAATTTGGAAACACAACTATATTGTGGTTGCCTGGTAGGATCAGCCTATGACCCAGGTTTGGGCAGTGCCACCGCGAGACTGAACCGGGCCTGGCAGGGCTGCCGCCCCCCCCCCCCCCTCGTGATCATCGTTACCGCTGCAGCCTCCCCCCCCACAATCATTGAACACTGCCGCTGCCCCCCCCCCCTCCCAGATCGCTGCTGCAATTCAAATACCTTGGCTGGTGGGGATGGTGGGGATCCTGAGGCCTTGCCAGCAGATGTCATCTTCCTCCAGCATTGACTCTTCACTCTGCCGATTGTCTGCCCCTGAGGCTGCTTTTTCTCTCAGGGCATGCTCAGTTTCAAAATCAAGCATTTTTTATTTTTTTTTACATTTGTACCCCGCAATTTCCCACTCATGGCAGGCTCAATGCGGCGGGCAATGGAGGGTTAAGTGACTTGCCCAGAGTCACAAGGAGCTGCCTGTGCCGGGAATCGAACTCAGTTCCTCAGTTCCCCAGGACCAAAGTCCACCACCCTAACCACTAGGCCACTCCTCCACTCCATGCGCACCTGAGAGGAAAAGCAGCCGCTCAGCAAGCAATGGGCATAAGAGCAACGCTGGAGGAAGACCTGCAGCGTGTGCTCCTCCCAGTCCTCCTCAGTTTTCTCTCTCCTGCTCCTGTCAGGACGTGATTACTCAGGTCCTATCAGGAGCAGAAGAGAGAGAGAGACCCTGGCGGCGGGACCCCTGCCCCTCCCCCTCAGCAGCCTTGGGTTTGGGAACTAGAGTCCTAGAGGAATGCCAGACTGGGATTTTGGCACCCTTTATCACCAGCACCCTGAGCCAGAGGCACCCCCCCCCCCCCCCCCCAGCCAGGCAGGTTTTCAGAATATCCACAATAAACATTCATAAGAGAGATTTGCATGTACTGCCTCCACTGCATGTAGATATTTCTCATGAATATTCATTTTTGGATATGCTGAAAACCTGACTGGCTGGGGTGCCTCCAGGACCAGGTTTGGGAAACACTACTCTAGGAGTTTGAAGGAAGACTGGACTGAGATTTTGGTGTCTTTTATCACTAGTGCCCTGAGCCAGTGCCTCACCTTGTCCAGCAGGAGGGTTGGACATAAGTGAGAAATACTGGATCACAGGTGGGGGGGTGGGAGAGAGTGAAGGGAGAGATACCAAGTTGCAGGTGATGGGGGAAGGAGGGCACCAATGCAAAAGTTGGCTTAGGACACCACAGTCTCTTGAGCTAGCCCTGGGTATGATACAAGTTTTCCTTTAAACATCTCACCTTCTGGAGTGGTGGCTATTAAGTGCACAGTTGATTTTTTCCTTGTCCTTTTGGATTTTGGCCTTTGACTGGAGGCTTTGGATTCAGACCAGTTTCCCAGCTTAGCTACAGAGAGAAGAAAAAAAGAGGAGAAGAACAGGGGGAGGTCCTTGTAAGTAATGTGTGAAAGTAAGGGATGGGTAAGAACAGTGCTGTTAGATTGCATACAGATTTCTTGTGAGTGGGGTGAAGCCAGTTGACATCTGACCTCTGATAAAGTCAGGGGGGAAAAAAGAAAACACTCTGATTTCTAAGCACATATTTACTAATATGCCTCATATTCATTTAGGTATAGCTGTTTCATAAATCTAATTAGCAGATTACCATATGATTAAAATACATTCATTTATTGAAAAAAAAAGTATACACTGCCTAACTCTCCTAGGCAGTTTACAAAAGACCATACATATTAATATATAAACATCAATTAAACACACACACAACACATGCACTTAAAATGATAAAACAAACAACTGCCATGCTAATGCAATGGATTACAGTCTCAGCTCTGGCAATGAAGTTAAGGTTGCCCTCTAGTGGTAAAAGTTACTTAGTACAAATTAATCTAGTTGTGTCCCTTAACCACCTCCTTTTACTTATCTACTCACTCTCTTTTATATAATCAGGGGCATTGGGTTTCCTAATGCATGTGTAAAAGAGAACACTGCTACCCGATGCAGTAAGTAGATCAAATGTAAATGATCTGCAAAAAATGGACACATGCACATGTGGACCTGCGCTAATAGCAGTTATACTTTGGAGCACATGAAAATTATATGAGCACCAGAGTTGCATGCGCATACATCTGCTTGTGTGCTGGAATTCTGTTTTGTGTATACAGTTTTGCAATACTATTATTTATGCACAGAATAACATTCCAGTAGATATGCAGATGTAGGCATGTGGAATTTGAAGTGCTGATAGGAGATTAGTGCAGGAGCAAACTGCACTCAATGCCTTGGGTAACATCAGGGCACATCACATTTAAATCCCATAGTATTGAAGATATTAGGTATTCAGTGCAGATGCAGAGATGCTCTTAGGAGACGCAAAAGCTGAGCTTGGTGGGGGGGGGGGGGGAGGGGGGTATTCTATAAAAAGTGCCAAAAGTTCAGCAGCAAGATGCAGCTTCCTAAGTGATAAGGGACAGATTATGTAAAATAGCATCTAAAAATAGGCACTTCCAAAAAAAAAAAAGCATTCAGTGCTATTCTATAAACCAAGCATAAAGTTAAGTGTGATTTATAGAACAGTGCATAGGGATGGGGCACATTTTATTTATTTATATTTTGCTCACACCTTTTTCAGTAGTAGCTCAAGGTGAGTTACATTCAGGTACTCTGGATATTTCTCTGTCCCAGGAGGGCTCACAATCTAAGTTTGTACCTGAGGTAATGGAGGGTTAAGTGACTTGCCCAAGATCACAAGGAGCAGCAGTGGGATTTGAACAGGCCACCTCTGAATTGTAAGACCGGTGCTCTAACTACTAGGCCACTCCTCCACTCCAGTTGCAGAATGGCGTTTGGAAAGCTCACCGCCGCTTCTCATGCCAACATTTAGGCATAGCCTATTTACGCCATTGAAAACCTGGTGTAAATACCTATGCCAAAAAATATGCATGTTCCCCCAAATTCTATAGCCATACAAGTACATTTGAGGAACACCCCTAACAAGCCCACACTCCTGCCATGGCCACACCCCCTTTTCAGCTACACATTAAAATACATACGCACCTCTTTTTAGAATATGCCTAAAAACATGCGTGCATAAATTCCAATTATTGCAAATTAGTGCTGATAATAATTGGTTGTTATTGGCCAATTATCACTGATTGGCTTGTTGCTCAATTAAGGTGTGTACGTAAATTGGGCATATGCCCAATTTAACATATGCAGTTCACTTATATAGAATCCAGGAGTAATTATATAACAGCATCTAAGTACCCAGATTCTACTATAGAATACTAGCATAAATCAGCATTTATACACCAACAATTTGGTATATCCACTTAGACCACGTCAATAACAAGCATAAATGTATATTTCTAAATGCAGCAAATTCACATGTAACTTACAATATTTTGTAAGCTACCTGCATTAAGGTGGGACCCACCCATGCCCTGCCCAAGCCCACATGTATGCTACTAGGCATTTTCACGGTGTATGAGTTACTTGCCTATGTTATAGAATACTTGTGATCATGCTACTAGCAAATTAGGGGCCAGATTCTATAAATGATGCCAAAAGTTGGGCACTGCTAAACTTTGGCGCTCGATGCTTTTCTACAAAGGGCTCAGGATTGGATGTCGGATTTGGTGCTCAACTTTGGGTGCAAGGACTGGTGTTACCTGCTGTTAAATCCCAGAATGCAAATTGGGCATGGATCCCCACTATTCTCTAACATTGTACACATCTTTTGTGAATGCTCTCGATCTGTCCATACCCCTCTAAAGCCCATGTCCCCTTTTGAGCTGCATGTGATCCAATTTAGGCTGCTACTGTTACAGAATAGCATTTAGCCAGATTGGCATCCAAATTCAATCTAATTGTACACCCAATTCCTCCTTTGTTCAATTTACTTATTTGCTAACCCCATTATTATTATGTTTACTACTAATTGTATATTGCGTTTACTACAAATGTATATTCTTCATATGACTTGTAATTTTTATTGTTACTATGTAAGCCGTATTGAGCCTGTCATGTTTGGGAAAGCGCGGGGTACAAATGTAATAAATAAATAAATAAATCATAATTAATGCCAATTAAATGCTCGTTAGCTCCAATAATTATTTATTTATTTGTTACATTTGTATCCCACCGTTTCCCACTTATTAGTAGGCTCAAAGTGGCGTACATAGTTCCGGAGAGGTGGTTACAGACTCCGGTGTGAACAAATGCAGTATAGGGGTACTATTACAGTGACAAGTACAGTAAAGAAGTATCGGTAAATAGGTTGGGGTGATTCCGACAAAATGTTAGAGTGTGATCATGCGTCGGGGTTGAAAACTGTCCGTTTCCTGATTAAAATGCCATATTTCATTATTCGGTGTTTATGTCAGATACTGTGGGGTATGCCTTCTTGAACAGGTGAGTTTTTAGGTTTTTTTTTTGGAATTCTAGATGATTATTCATAGATTTCAGGCATTTTGGTAGAGAATTCCAGAACTGTGTGCACATGTAAGAGAAACTTGATGCGTATATTGATTTATACTTCAGGCTTTTACAACCTGGGAAGTGAAGAGTTAAGTACGTTCTGGCTGATTCAATTATGTTTCTAATTGGTAAGTCGATTAGTTCAGACATATACAGTGGTGGAAATAAGTATTTGATCCCTTGCTGATTTTGTAAGTTTGCCCACTGACAAAGACATGAGCAGCCCATAATTGAAGGGTAGGTTATTGGTAACAGTGAGAGATAGCACATCACAAATTAAATCCGGAAAATCACATTGTGGAAAGTATATGAATTTATTTGCATTCTGCAGAGGGAAATAAGTATTTGATCCCCCACCAACCAGTAAGAGATCTGGCCCCTACAGACCAGGTAGATGCTCCAAATCAACTCGTTACCTGCATGACAGACAGCTGTCGGCAATGGTCACCTGTATGAAAGACACCTGTCTACAGACTCAGTGAATCAGTCAGACTCTAACCTCTACAAAATGGCCAAGAGCAAGGAGCTGTCTAAGGATGTCAGGGACAAGATCATACACCTGCACAAGGCTGGAATGGGCTACAAAACCATCAGTAAGACGCTGGGCGAGAAGGAGACAACTGTTGGTGCCATAGTAAGAAAATGGAAGAAGTACAAAATGACTGTCAATCGACAAAGATCTGGGGCTCCACGCAAAATCTCACCTCGTGGGGTATCCTTGATCATGAGGAAGGTTAGAAATCAGCCTACAACTACAAGGGGGGAACTTGTCAATGATCTCAAGGCAGCTGGGACCACTGTCACCACGAAAACCATTGGTAACACATTACTACATAACAGATTGCAATCCTGCAGTGCCCGCAAGGTCCCCCTGCTCCGGAAGGCACATGTGACGGCCCGTCTGAAGTTTGCCAGTGAACACCTGGATGATGCCGAGAGTGATTGGGAGAAGGTGCTGTGGTCAGATGAGACAAAAATTGAGCTCTTTGGCATGAACTCAACTCGCCGTGTTTGGAGGAAGAGAAATGCTGCCTATGACCCAAAGAACACCGTCCCCACTGTCAAGCATGGAGGTGGAAATGTTATGTTTTGGGGGTGTTTCTCTGCTAAGGGCACAGGACTACTTCACCGCATCAATGGGAGAATGGATGGGGCCATGTACCGTACAATTCTGAGTGACAACCTCCTTCCCTCCGCCAGGGCCTTAAAAATGGGTCGTGGCTGGGTCTTCCAGCACGACAATGACCCAAAACATACAGCCAAGGCAACAAAGGAGTGGCTCAGGAAGAAGCACATTAGGGTCATGGAGTGGCCTAGCCAGTCACCAGACCTTAATCCCATTGAAAACTTATGGAGGGAGCTGAAGCTGCGAGTTGCCAAGCGACAGCCCAGAACTCTTAATGATTTAGAGATGATCTGCAAAGAGGAGTGGACCAAAATTCCTCCTGACATGTGTGCAAACCTCATCATCAACTACAGAAGACGTCTGACCGCTGTGCTTGCCAACAAGGGTTTTGCCACCAAGTATTAGGTCTTGTTTGCCAGAGGGATTAAATACTTATTTCCCTCTGCAGAATGCAAATAAATCCATATACTTTCCACAATGTGATTTTCCGGATTTAATTTGTGATGTGCTATCTCTCACTGTTACCAATAACCTACCCTTCAATTATGGGCTGCTCATGTCTTTGTCAGTGGGCAAACTTACAAAATCAGCAAGGGATCAAATACTTATTTCCACCACTGTAGCTCGGAGCTAGACCATGTATTATTCTGTGAACAAAGGTACAAATCTTGAAAGCGATACGTTCCTTGATTGGTAGCCAGTGAAGTTTTTCCCGGAGGAGTTTTGCACTTTCAAGTTTAGATTTCCCCTAGATAAGCCTGGCTGCTGTATTCTGAGTGGTCTGTAGTTTCCTTAGGATTTGTTCACTGCAACCCGCATATACTCCATTGCAGTAATCAACATGTGTTAATACCATTGTTTGAATCATGTTGCGAAAAGTTTCCTTTGGGAAGAATTGTTTTACCTGTTTGAGTTTCCACATTGTGTGGAACATTTCCTTTGTAATGGCGGTGGCTTGGTTCTTTAGCGTTAGGTTGCTGTCAATAATAATGCCGAGTATTTTCAGGTTATCTGAGATTGGAAAAGTGTGTTCTGGGGTATGTATGGCTGTGGGGTAGTTTGTAAAATGTTGAGATGAAAGAATAAGGCAGTGTGTTTTTTCTTTATTGAGCTTTAGTTTGAATGTCATAGCCCAGGTATCCATTAGGCTTAGGCTCGACTTGAAAGGTATGTATATTGTGACATCATCCGCATACAGAAAAAGGTTAAGGTCTTGATTGAAAAGAGATTTGGCTAAGGGGGTCATCATTAGATTGAAAAGGATGGGTGAGAGAGGTGATCCCTGAGGTACTCCGCAGTCGGTTTCCCAGGGTAGAGACATGTTGGAGTTTGACTTTACTTTAAATCATTGGAGCCCATGAACTAATTATTTTTGGTGCCAATCTGGGATCCGTGACCAATTTTGGGTGACCTTTTTAGAATTCGAGAGGATTCCTGTAACTGTAACAGTCACATGTATAAGTGCTAGTATTCCATAATTTATATGCAGAAATTGGACACCTAACTTTAGGCAACTGGTTGTAGAGTGAGGGGGAGGCTTGCGGCAGTCCAGTTCTGCCCCAGGCTCGGCCATGTCTCTCGGCGGCCCTGGATTAGCTGATATCATAAGACTATGCCTGATGACACTAGGGTAGGAAAGCACAAGCCCAAAGCTTTACTTTTCATTCTCTTTGTGTAGTGCCTGAATTAAAAAAGTGTTTTTATTTTGGTGGATGGTAGGGCATGGGGATTTCAGGTCATTTAGAATCAGTTAATAGTGAATTAAAATACCATGACCATCCACTGAATATTGCTGGATAGCCGGTTATGAGGCATTTTACCAGCGAAATGTCGATCCTGGCCGGTTAAATGATTTTGAATATCATAAGTACATAAGTAATGCCACACTGGGAAAAGACCAAAGGTCCATCAAGCCCAGCATCCTGACCACGACAGCGGCCAATCCAGGCCAAGGGCACCTGGCAAGCTTCCCAAACGTACAAACATTCTATACATGTTATTCCTGGAATTGTGGATTTTTCCCAAGTCCATTTAGTAGTGGTTTATGGACTTGTCCTGTAAGGGGATAGGTGTTATTGCATAAAATTGGACCTGTGGTAAAATAGTACAAGTTAGTGGTAAAATAGCATGCGATAACAGTAGCCCATGTCAATAACTACACCCATTTATGTCTATGCATTCAACAAGCTTCACCTTTGCCCACCTAAGAATTTTTGGTTGACAATGCCATCATTGTTTAAAAGTGGTGTGAATACAATTTCAGAAGTATCAGGAAGTCCTAGATAAAAGAAGACAAAAATAAAGCTTAGCAATTTTTTTTGGCTTTCTTTGCATATACATATGTATTGTGGAACATCTTGGACTCAATTCTGTTATGGAGGCTTTTTTAGACCAATGATTATAATGTGAACTGTGGTGTGGGAAGTTTTATCCCTGGATATGGGGTGTATTTAACTCTTTTGAATGGTGAGCTACAGTCTGCTGAGGTCTTTTTTTCCTCCTTTGCTCCTTTCAGCTTTGAAAAATACAAGACTTCAAAGCAATATTTAAAACAAATCTTGAAAAATCTTAAAAAAATTTTTTTTAAAAAAAATTGAAAAGCTGTACATAAGTACATAAGTATTGCCATACTGGGAAAGACCAAAGGTCCATCAAGCCCAGCATCCTATTTCCAACAGTGGCCAATCCAGGTCACAAATACCTGGCAAGATCCCAAAAAGTACAAAACATTTTACATTGCTTATCCCAGAAATAGTGGATTTTCCCCAAGTCCATTTAATAACGGTACATGGACTTTTCCTTTAGGAAGCCGTCCAAACCTTTTTAAAACTCCACAGAGAGGGGCTAAACCAATTGGACAGCATCAGCCTGGGATATCCCGCCCACTCACTACTGGAGGGGGATACCAGGAAGTTCAGATCCAATCAGTTCACAGCTGTAAAGTGATGTCATCAGGGAAGCCCTGCAGGGAGGAGGAGTTGGGATAGCAGCCAGCCAGTGAGAGTCCATCTTCAGGGAGATGGGCGTTCTATGATGTCAACCGGCCAATAGAAGGAAGCAGCAGGAAAGCTGGGGGTGGAACCAAGCCCTGTTGCTGATTCCTCACAGAAGAGCCACGAGCAGCAGGCAGGGTTGCCAGATGGGCGGTTTTCCGCAACCCGCCGCAGGAAACTTTTGCCCACAGCGGGTTGCGGTTTTTTGGGCTCGTTTTCTTTTTTCTGTGCGGGTTTTGGGCAG
Organism: Microcaecilia unicolor; assembly: GCF_901765095.1. Taxonomy (NCBI): domain Eukaryota; kingdom Metazoa; phylum Chordata; class Amphibia; order Gymnophiona; family Siphonopidae; genus Microcaecilia; species Microcaecilia unicolor. The sequence continues at coordinate 35,336,514 of NC_044042.1, read as the reverse complement.
TTTTTCGGCCGGCGGGGGGTGGGGCTAATGGCGACAGAGGCAGGGTTTGTGACGTTTTGGGCGGGGTTTGTTGACATATTGGGCGAGGCGATGATGGTGGGGGCGGGGCTGATGACGGCGGGGGGGCGATGACAGAAGGGGCGGGGTTGATGACAGCAGGGGTGGGGTTGATGACGGAAGGGGCGGGGTGATGACGTTGGGGGTGGGGTGTGTGCGGTTTTTGGGCGGGTTTTGAGCGGTTTTGTGTGGAAATTTTTTTTTTTTATATGGCAACCCTGGCAGCAGGTTATTCTCACTTTTCCCAGCAGCTGGAGGCAGGGAGCCCCAACACAGGTATGCCCAATCAAAAAAAAAAAGGGTAAATGTACTGCTTTCACACAGCTTGTCTGCGTGTATGAGAGCCATCTGTAGCATGCGCAGAGCAGCCACGCATAGCGATTGACTGTTCTGTGCATGCTCAGCTCACCGACTGGCAAAAGCAACGAGCAGCTCATTTGCAAGTGATTCTCTTTGTGAATCCCTCTGTGTTTCTAAATCGGTAAATTTTTACCAGTTTGGAAATGCAGACGGATTCTTAATGGGACCTTTGTGCATCTGGCGCTCAGTTCAGCTGGCAAATGATTCCATACACCCAATTTAACATGTGTAGCTCTAGACGCCATATATAGAATTTGGGAGAAAATTTGTTTCCCACATTCAAGTGAAAAGAAATGGCAACTTAAAAAATCTTTTGTTTAAAAAGTCCAAAAATAATTGCAACTTAAATAGCTTTTAAGTTGAAAAAAAAGTCTAAAAATTGGCAAGCATTTTGATAATGACTGAAAAGCAAACTGAAAATTTCTCTGCACACCCCTAGTAGCTTTACATGTACATACGGTTCACAGCGAGGAGGACAAGAGTCTCCCTCTCGCTCAGAAACTCTGATGCATAGCACTGCTGGTTTCTGAGAAGGTCCTTCACTTGGCCATTTTCATCTGCCAGCTCAATCTCACCTGTAAAACAAAAGGAACGTTCTGGATTACTTGTCAAGGGTATTGGAGATGCTTTTCTCAATCTTTATAGATAAAGCTTTTATACTTTTTATTTCTATAGGTGAAGGAAGGGGAAGAATGCTGCTTTATATAATATGTTTCCCTATGACACCTGAAGACGTTCCAGTAAAGTCCATGCCTAGAATTAAAGCTAGTGCTATGCATTATTTTGGGGGAGATGAAACAGATAATCCATGATGGTTTTGATCAGATCAAAGTCTGGTTTATTTGGCAGCTATGTTGATTCTGAACAAAGAATTAGACATGAGCATGCACCAATTACTGAAACAGAATATGATAAGGGCTCTTTCTATCTGCATGAATACATATTAATGTAAATAGCTTTAAGACTGCTTTCATGCTTCCCCTACTTGAAGAGGTACAACCATAGATGGTAAATTAGAGCAAGCCCGCACCCTAAAGCATACAATTCAGACTAGACCCAGACACCAGGGTCAATATTCAAAGACATGTTTGTTGCATAAAGATAGATGCATGATCTATCTGCTTAGCTTTACGCTCAATATTTTATGGGCCTATCCATTTTGCTAGGACATAGTACATAAGTATTGCCATACTGGGAAAGACCAAAGGTCCATCATGCCCAGCATCCTGTTTCCAACAGTGGCCAATCCAGGTCACAAATACCTGGCAAGATCCCAAAAAAGTACAAAACATTTTATACTGCTAATCCCAGAAATAGTGGATTCTCCCCAAGTCCATTTAATAATGGTCTATGGACTTTTTCTTTAGGAAGCCATCCAAACTTTTTTAAAACTCCGCTAAGCTAACCACTTTTACCACATTCTCTGGCAACGAATTCCAGAGTTTAATTACATATTGAGTGAAGAAATATTTTCTTTGATTTTGTTTTAAATTTACTACATTGTAGCTTCATCGCATGCCCCCTAGTCCTAGTATTTTTGGAAAGCGTAAACAGATGCTTCCATCTACCCATTCCACTCCACTCGTTATTTTATAGACCTCTATCATATCTCCTGTATACTATCAATTTAAAGTTATGACTGCTATAGGTACGCTCCTCTTAAACAGTTAAATTTATCTAGATAGTGACTGGCTATTGTTACTTCACCCCTGAAATGCCCTGACTCCTCCTAAATGTAAACGGATAAATTTTGGACAGATATTAAGTTGTTTGTTAGCCAGGTCCAAATTAGTTATAAAAAGGCACTAATTTGATCAGCAGCCAATGCTAACCACATAATGCCTTTGAATATTGACTTAATGGTTTTTAGCCAAGTTTAGAAATCACTATAACTGTGTGCATGTCTGCATTTGTGTCTCCTCCCTAAGCATTCATATGTGTAGTGTCCTGTCCACACCATGGAGGGAATTCTAAAAATGGCGCTCAAAATCTGGTGCTGGAAAAACTTGGCGTAAGTGCCTGCTGAAAATCTAGTGTAAATGTTGATGCCTAAATTAGGTGCCCTGAAGCCATATGCTATCATTCTGTGTGAAACTTTTCAGAACATCCCTCATGGCCACACCCGCTTTTGAGTTACTTGCTAGTAGAGTTTGGCGCCATGCCTTACATAAGCACATAAGTATTGCTACACTGGGACAGACCAAAGATCCATCAAGCCCAGCATCCTGTTTCCAACACTGGCCAATCCAGGTCACAAATACCTGGCAAGATCCTGAAAAAGCTCAATACATTTTATGTTGCTTATCCCAGAAATAAGCAGTGGATTTTCCCACATCAATTTAAGAATGGTCTATGGGCTTTTCCTTTAGGAAGCTGGCCAGACCTTTTTTAAACCTTGCTAAGCTAAATGCCTTTACCATATTCTTTGGCAATGAATTCCAGAGTTTAATTACACATTGAGTGAAGGATAGCACTCAGCCAGATGTGCATGCAAGTTTTAATGACTGTCAATTATCATCAATAATTGGTTAACTCCCAATTATTGATGTTAATTGTCTTATTATTCAATCAATTTGTGCATGCATCTTTAGTGAGCAATTCTGGGTGCTATATATAGAATCTGGGGTCATATGTTTTGTACATGTAAGGAAATTCAAGAGGATCCTGAGATGTACTAGATATCCACAATGTATATGCTTGAAATATATTTACATGTGCTGCCTCCACTGAATGCAAATTAATCTCATACATATTCAATGTTGGTATCCTGAAAACCTGGTTGACTGGTTGTGTACCAAGGGTAGGGTTGAGAACTGCTGGTTTAGATCCACGTGTATGTGTTCTGTGTAGTTCAGTGTCTCCCAAGTCCAGTCCTGGAGTACCCCTTGCCAGTCAGGTTTTCAGGATATCCACAATGAATATGCATGAACTTGATTTGCATACACTGCCTCCATTATAGGCAAATCTTTTTCATGCATATCCATTGTGGTTATCCTGAAAACCTGACTGGCAAGGGGGTACTCCAGGACCAGAGTTGGCAAATACTGGTGTAGTAGGCTCCACTGTTCTGCACGAGAGTCAGGGATAGGGGCTTACTCAAAAATGAATTTATTCCTCATTTCTAACAATTGCATCCTGCAATGCTGACCCTGCAGCACCGATTTCAATAGGCAAGATCAGAGACTACAAATATCAGCACTGCTTTGAGATCGAAATTTAAAAACCAGGACTGAGAAAAAAAAAAAAAACCCTCTCTCCTGAAACTTGGCAATTTGCCAGCTCTAACATACATACATACATGCAATGATTTGTTTTCCACATGCAAGTGAAAGGAAATTGCAGCTTAAATAGCTTTTGAGTGATCAGTGGACATTTATCACAGGTTATTTCACTTCTTCTATTAAGAATCAAACTATAATTAAAAGCGTCCTGCCTATAAGTATTGGCACACTAATGGAAACAGTTCCTGTCTGCCTCAAGAAGGGCTGTGTGCAACCCTAAAGACAACATAGAATTAATTCTCAGACCTAACCCTTGGTCCTTGCACTCTGCAGGTTTCAGGGAGTAGCCATCATTCCTTGACAGCAACATCTACCTTTGGTTTAAGAGAACACATAGTAACATAATAACATAGTAGATGACGGCAGAAAAAGACCTGCACGGTCCATCCAGTCTGCCCAACAAGACAACTCATATTTGCTGCTTTTTGTGTATACCCTCCTTTGATTTGTACCTGTGCTCTTCAAGGCACAGACCATATAAGTCTGCCCAGCACTATCCCCGCCTCCCAACCACCAGCCCCACCTCCCAACCACCGGCTCTGGCACAGACCGTATAAGTCTGCCCAGCACAATCCTCACCTCCCAACCACCAGCCCTGCCTCCCAACCACCGGCTCTGGCACAGACCGTACAAGTCTGTCCAGCACTATCCCCACCTCCCAACCACCAGTCCCGCTTCCCACCACCGGCTCTGGCACAGACCGTATAAGTCTGCCCAGCACTATCCCCGCCTCCCAACCACCAGCCCCACCTCCCAACCACCGGCTCTGGCACAGACCGTATAAGTCTGCCCAGCACAATCCTCATCTCCCAACCACCAGCCCTGCCTCCCAACCACCGGCTCTGGCACAGACCGTACAAGTCTGTCCAGCACTATCCCCACCTCCCAACCACCAGTCCCGCTTCCCACCACCGGCTCTGGCACAGACCGTATAAGTCTGCCCAGCCCTATCCCCACCTCCCAACCCCTAGCCCCGCCTCCCGATCTTGACTAAGCTCCTGAGGATCCATTCCTTCGGCACAGGATTCCTTTATGCTTATCCCACGCATGTTTGAATTCCGTTACCGTTTTCATTTCCACCACCTCCCGCGGGAGGGCATTCCAAGCATCCACTACTCTCTCCGTGAAAAAATACTTCCTGACATTTTTCTTGAGTCTGCCCCCCTTCAATCTCATTTCATGTCCTCTCATTCTACCACCTTCCCATCTCCGGAAAAGGTTCGTTTGCGGATTAATACCTTTCAAATATTTGAACGTCTGTATCATATCACCCCTGTTCCTCCTTTCCTCCAGGGTATACATGTTCAGGTCCGCAAGTCTCTCCTCATATGTCTTGTAACGCAAATCCCATACCATCCCCGTAGCTTTTCTTTGCACCGCTTCAATTCTTTTTACATCCTTAGCAAGATACGGCCTCCAAAACTGAACACAATACTCCAGGTGGGGCCTCACCAACGACTTATACAGGGGCATCAACACCCCCTTTCTTCTGCTGGTCACACCTCTCTTTATACAACACAAAGGGAGATGCAGTCTGTGCCTCCTGGTCAAAGGACTGTTCCCCTCCCCTCCTCCTCCCCACCCCCCCACAGTAAGGCCAGACTGAATGAGAAGGAAGAAAGAAAGGGAATTAACCCCCACCCCATCAGGTACAAGCAAAGGAAATCTTATAGCATTTTAACTCTGGTAAGGGAAGAATGCTAGCGGGGGAAGAATAATAAATTAAAATAAAAAGGGAAAAAGAAGACCATGAAAGAGAAATCAAGATTTATTTAACAATCAAAATGGAAAAGTCCACGGCTTGAGGTGTCACTTTTTTGAATCAAACATATAAATAAATAAATATGTGTATGTATGTACCTCACGGATTTGTTGACCAGAGTATGTATAGCAAGTGTTGCAATTAAGCTCAGCCTACCTTCATTCTCACAGTGGCAGGCACTCTTTATGCTTTCCAAAAGCAATTGGACTTTACACTGGGGGTTAAAAAGAGCCTCTTCATTATCTATTGAAAAAGAAATATTATGCAAATCTTCAACCCAGGGTTAATTTTTGAGCCTACCAAAAAAGTACATTTATGCCACTATGCCAATATCTTTTCATTGACAAATTCCTGGTCTCTTGAACAAATGTTGTCAAGAGTATTTTGAGAGTTTGCAACTACTCCATTACTGATTTATGCAAATAATTGCCACTGGGATTTTATGTTTAAATCTATGGCAAGCAGGAGAACAGCCATTACAGTGTCATTGTCTCCTGGCAGAAGAAATGATGCAGGAAGGATTTCTGCTCACCTTGGATTGAACAATATTTATTTATGAAAAATACATCTAAAATTTAGAGGGTACAGTATATGCAATACTTTATTTAAAGTGAAAAGTTGAGCTTATTTTCACTCCCAAAAGCATGTGATTATTTCCAGAAAACTGCTTTACTGCCCAGACTGTAAAACTTAACTAACTCAGCAAATGGAATTTTGTCTATCTGTGAACCTCCTTCCACTGGGAGCCATCGTTCAAGGTCATAGAAGGCAGTGAACCATAGTCTTCTTACAATGACATGGAAGCAAGTAACATAGAAACACAGAATGGCATTTTAGAAAGAATGTCTAACTCAGAATATGGAATTACCAGGGGTGTAGCCCGACAACAGATTTTGGGTGGGCCTAGGCAAGAAGTGGGTGGCAACCAAGTGTTCTTCCCCCCCCCCCCCCCCCAAACAATATCTCAGCTGGTGAGAAAACACTTCTTTCCATCTTGGCAGTCTGCAGCAGGCATGCCCTGAAAACTGAGCATGCGCAGGTGCCGTTATTGTGGAGAGTAGCGTTTTTGTTACTATCAGGGGGAAATCGAGCTGGCCGAGCTTGGGATCCCCACCAGCTACCGCTAAACGTGTGCTACTGTTGGGCGGGCCTGAGCCAGGGCCCACCCAGGCCTACCTGTGGCTATGCCACTGGGACGTACAAATTGTACATTACATAGGGACATCTTATTGCATGGCCACGTGGAGTGGAGCACTTACCGCCACCCATTGAGGAGGCGATAATGGCTCCCACGGTAACTGGGCAGCGCATGGCAACGCCCAATTACTACCAGATTAGGACTGTTCTAGGGAATAAATTTCCCAGAGCGCCAGAAATGGCGTGCACTCCAGCTGGAACTACCGCTGGCAGCCACGTTGGACTTTGTAAAAGACCCCCTAAAGGATTAAAGAGGTGGCTTGCCTCAATCCCTCCAGTGGACAACTGCTCAATCAGATCACCTTTTTGTTTCCTGGATGTGCCGAGTACCAGGTCTAAATATGGATGTTCATCTTTTTGGACATGAACGTCCCTTCCCCTTCTGCAATCGGAGCTGGACATCCATATTTTGTCCCCTCCCTAGTCTCACCCAACACACACACCCAGACTACACCTCCTTGCCAGAAGGACAAACTGCAGTTTTAGATGTTCACATTCTGCCTTTATAAAATCTGGATTTAGACGCTCTTACAGTATGGATGTCTAACCGTTGTTTTTCAGACATCCAAAACACGAATGGAGCTGCTACAATTAGGGCCATAGTAACATAGTAGATGCCAGCAGATAAGGGCCTGCATGGTCCATCCAGTCTGCCCAATATAGAATATGATTTAATCGTTATAAAATTTGCATTCTTGATTCTGTTCTTGCCATTTTTGGGGACATAAATTCTAAAATTTTGCCTGGCAATGGCCTTACTTCTCAGCTACTAGAGTTACTGTCTAAGCAACGTTGTTTCATTTCTATTCTTTTTCCATATAGGGATCCTTTGTGTCAGTGGCGTAGCCAAGGGTGGGCCCGGGTGGGCCCTGGCCCACCCACTTTGTGTTCAGGCCCACCCATTAGCAGGACATCTATGATGTGGCTGGCAGGGATCCCCAAGCCCCACCAGCTGAAAAGTCCCAACAATTGTCCTTCCTGTATACCTTGTAAATAGCAGATCTTTGCCTGCAGCAAGCAGAGACTGATACATACTGCTCGCACTGGCCCCACAGCCTTCCCTCTGACGTATTCCTGCCTATGCGGAAACAGGAAGTTGCATCAGTGGGAAGGCTGTGGGGCCAACGTGAGCAGTGTGTATTAGTTGCTGCTCGCTGCTGGTGAACATCTGCTATTTAAAAGGAATGTGGGGGAGGGGGGATGTTTGAGAGACCCTATGGCATGCAGGCGAGAGAGAGAGGGAGAGACCAAATCACTTGTGAGACAGGGAGGTTCTGCCCACCCATCCTGGGCCCAGGCCCACTCAAAATTGGGTGTCTGGCTACGCCCCTGCTTTGTGTTTATCTCACATATTTTTTTAAATTCTGTCACAGTTTTAAATTCTGTCACCGTTTTTGTCTCCACCACATTCCCCAGGAGGGCATTCCAGGCTACGGGAAGATTGTTGGTGTCTGTTGTATTTGAAGCTTGGAGGGAGGTGATGAACTTTCTAGAAAGACTTTGTTCACATAAAGTGACATCTATATCAATTTCTTTTACCTGAGGCCTTTCACACAAGCAGTTAGTACTTTGTAAAAGTGTGTGACAATGCCTAGTCCAGTCATGGACAACAGGTACATCTTGAACCATGGCGTCATCAGGTAATGTTAAGGGATTATTTTGCAGTCTTTATCTCACATACTTCAAATACATCAGCTGCTCTAGGACACCAGTTTTCAGGATTTCCACAATGACTATGTATGGGATAGATTTACATATGACAGAGGCAGCGCATATGGATCAATCTTATGCATTCCATTGTGGATATCCTTAAAACCTGACTGGTTTGGGTTTGCTTTAAGGACTAGGATCCCTGGACACACATCCACGCACACAAAAACATTTTTTTTTATGTACTTACCTCCATAAAGCACAGTTATGAACATTTCTGGGAATGGCCTAGAAAAGCAAATTAAAATTCAGTGTCCCCCAGTTCTTGCTATGACCAAGTGCATTGAATTCATACACAAAATACACTTGGCTTCTTGCTGTTCTTAGGTCTTCATATGACTTTCTACTGGTTCAATTTTAATTCCGTGCATGCTGATTTGAAACACTCCTCCTTTCTTCCCCTCTTGTGAGAGAGCTTTTAAAATACCCTTTTACACAATGGAAGCCCAGGATAAGTGCATCACAGAATTACATGCACCTGAAATGCAAAACAGCACCAGTTTTTAGGTAACTGAGATTTAGGATCCAAGAAACACAAACCCCATTGTGATGTTGAATATTTTAAACTAAAAAATTGAACAGTAAAGGAAGTGTCACCTGTGAAAATGTCCCCCTGAGAAGCTCTGCAACAGTCCTGTTCATATCAGTAAACCCTGAGACTGAAATATTGTTTACCCAGTGGCTGCTAAGAGGTTGCTGAAATAAAAGAATTCATTTACTAAATGAAAAGACCTAAGTTTGGTAGGCGCTGCCATGTCATTGAGCTGTTGCTAAGCAGCTCGACCACAAAAGTTTACTTCCTGCACTTGCAAAATAATTAATATAGTATTCACCTGGAAAGGGAGGGGAATGGAAATTATGGAGGCTGAATGCATACCGATGCTTGTTCTAACTGGTCACCAGTAAATAGGTACTTCTAAAAGGTAACAAAAGTCAATGAAGAAAGCAGGAATGGCTCACCCTGTCCTAGAACTCTGGAATCAATTAGGAGGCCTGAGCATGACAGATAATAATACTTAGGGGTAGCTGTTTGGGGAAGAGACAGACACTACATTAGAGAGAGAGAGAGAGAGAGAGCAAACAAGGAACTGAAATCAGTGCTTATGCAAATAAATTCTACTGCTTTTTGAAACTGATTCTATGGGAAATGACTTCACCCTTATTGGCTTAAGGCCATTTTCAAGAAGGGCGGTGCCAGGCCCATGTCCTATAATCACCCTAGGGCTGGATCTCAACAAGTTGGCTATTACAAAAACTAAAGTGCCCCCCAGACAAACAAATTGTGTATTATAACACTTTCAACCCTGGTTAAAAAGTATTCAAGAAGCAGTGACCAGGGCTGGTTTTCCCCGCTTCTGCAACCTGTGTAGCTACATGGAGTTGCCATGAACAAGGGCTACCGTCCAGCTGATGTTCTCATACATTTCTTCATCATGTGGCCAGGAGAAAGAGAGGGGGCCAGAAATAAATTTGGTTAGTCATTGTTTTGTCATTTTTTTATACATTCACATTTTTACGTGTGCAAATCCATGATATGTGCGTTAAATCATAGGTCAACAATAAATAATTAGAGGAGTGAAGTTCAAAATCTAAATATTAAAAAACTAATTCATTGAAGCTGTGTTAACACTATTCTTAATCAACAGGTGTTAAGCAGAAGGAAAAACCTCACAAGCTGGACTAAGTGTTTACATTTGCTTATAATCAAAGGCAAAAAACCCCCCAACAACCTGCTTACGTGAATGTGAGTCTTTTAATCACAGCTTTAAACCAAATCTTAAACCAAATTAGCACTTAGCATAAATGCTGAAGTGCTAAACATGCATGCCCACTTCAATCTTTTTCCGATAGTGGCCAGCGTTTCACAATCTATTCACCGCTGCATCAGGGAAAACGGGCTTTATCTGGCGAAGAGCATGTCAATTTCAATGGCCTGTCCTAGCGCAGCTGTAAGTCTGGGCTCCAGATGATGCCCTTTAAGGAAACATGGACCCATGCGAGCAAGACACAAGATTGTAAAGTTTGGACAGTCACTTGATTGTTATTTTCTTATTTTAATATAAGCACTTGACCTGCTAAGATAATATTTAACGATCAAGATAGACATAGACTATTTCTATGTTATGAAACACTATCGAAGTTAAGTGCTGTTCGTCACTCTTGGTGGACGTTCGATGCTTTTTGAAATTTTCAACACGTGGATGATGGAATTATGAGTTTTGAATACATTTTAAAAATATTTATGCAGTAATCTCATTTTATAGGTTATAAAGCGCAACAAAGCATCTTAGAGTCTTTTTCATCCACACAAAATATTCTGCCACCCTCAAATTCCCAAACATTACTTACTGCATAAGTAAACATGCTAAAACGACGGGTAGGCGTTTCATACACTTTATACCTCATCTCAGCTAATCAGAACCAAGCTGAAACCTAATTGGTCCAAAAAAAGGCAAATCACACACTTCCAAAGCTACAGCTGATTCATGGTCACTCGCAGGAAGAACTGTGAATAGCAAATCTCCAATAATAGAAGCTGGGTACCCACTTGAAATGTTAAAAATAATAAAACCAATCAATGGATGAATTAAGACCAATGGGGTGCAAAGATTTCAACTTATAGATCCAAGCTTGTTCTTGCTGTTGTAGTTTTTTTTCTATTCTAGCTCCCCCTCTAACATTTGGGGGTATGTGACATATAATAAAATATGGTTTAAAAAAAATCAGAAAACACATGGTTAAATGATAAACAGTGCTCAGTTATTGGTGCTTCCCGTCTCTCTCTTTTTAATGCACTTCGATGCTCTGTCATTCTCTTTTTAAACTGTCTTGATGTTTGACCAATGTAAAATTTCATTCAGGGACATTGGATATCATAGATCACATGATCTTATTCACAGAACAGATTCTACGGAGAATCATACATTGTGGGAAAGGCAAGTGCTTTTTCAATGCAACTGGATGTCCACATATGATTTCCACACAAAACATGAAGGAGGGAATTCATCAAACAGCGTTAGGGCTTTAAGTCTCATTAATTGGACCTTAACGTGATTTGAAAGGTCCTAACATTGCCTGACCTAAAATACCGTGGTGATAAATAAGTCACTACTGGTTAGGAAGTAATGAGATGGGAAATATGCAAATACATATTTGCATCTCATTACTATGCAAATGCCCCAATTCAACTTTCAGTGATGCACCGCAAGTTGCATTAGGGCCAAAAAAGCAATGTAAAATAATCCCAGTGGCCCTCCCTCCAATCAAACCTCCCCTTCTCGAGTAAAACCTTCCTCTGGCCTCGGACCCCCCAAGCAAGAGCAAAACCCCCTGCCCAGCTGCCCCCATCCTACATAGGGGCTACCTGTCACAGCATTGGTGGTCCAGTGGGGAGGGATCCAGGAGATCTTTGGAAGGGTCATTTGGGGGTCCAGGGGATCTTCGGACAGTCACACAAGACTACAAATAAGAGTGCCATTTGGAGAGTGACACTGGATAGGGCAGGATTGATTGGGCATCATTTCTGCCTGAAGACCTCTTGGACCCGCCGGACCGCTGGACAACCCCCCCAGACCTTCCCTGGACTACCAATGAGGTGACAGGTAGCATTGTGGCCCCCCAAAATGCTGAGGTTATTTTATCATGCCTTTTTAGGTGGGATTCAGAAACCAAGGGAGATCAAAGTATGGTAAAAGGGAAACTTTTACCGCACCTTGATGAATCTCGCCCCCCTCCCCCCAAGTGCCCAAATGAACCAAATACATGCTGATGAATGCACATCCCTAGAAGATAATTGTGCTGGGTAGAAGGTTGGTGGTGCAGAGAAAAGGGAAGACTGGCACCTGCAGAAACCAGCACCTCTACAATAGGAGAGGGTGCTGTGCTGGAGCTGCTACCAGTGAAGCAGGTGGGATGCCAATTTCGTTTTCTGCACAGGGCACTAGTTGGTCTGGAGCGTTCCCTGCCAGTAGTTGTACCTTGATTTGATATTTTCCAGTTTCCACCGAAGCATTATTCACTGCATTATGAATATAAAGCAGATATGAAGAGCAATATAATGAGCTCATATTTATTATAGGGAAGGGAAAGTATTCTCAAATATAGTGCTGTAATGCAGGCTAAGTGTAAGGCAAAACTGATGACGAGTAGGAAACAGAGTATATTTTTATGAATTTGGTTGGACCTGCAGGAGGAGAGCAGCACTAGAGTCCAGGTCTCAGGCAGAAGAGATCTTCACAGTCGATTGCCACATTGCCTTCCAGGCGGCTGCTTTTCTCCTCAGGGGCGCATGCTTGGTTTTGAAATCAATCATGAGCAACCTGAGATAAAAAGCAGTCGCAGGGACAGGTCACGCGGCAGAACTGTGAAAAAGAGCAGATCTTGAGTGGAGGAGAAGACTCTTCTGCTGGTGGGGCCTAGGGATCCCCGCCAGCCGAGGTATTTCCAGTTGCACCGGGTGGCAGCGATCCGGGAGGGGGGCGGGGGGCAGGCCCGGAGGTGGCGGCCCTGCAGGTATTCTGTTTTCAGTGACCATCATTTCCTTTAAGTGACCTCTGAAGAGGGAACCCATCTCGTCTTGAAATCTCAGGAGCGTCAGCTTTTGGTTGGTCTAATATAAGGTATCAGAGTCTAAGGCCTCCAGGACCAAACAGTTACCAGATCTTGGCAGTACAGAAGCAGCCATTACTAACACAAGCAAAACCAATCCTAGCAATTTTGCACTTAGAGTTTCCCATGACTGTGTGTGAGTATAAATATTATTTTTCTCACTAACATCTTTATGCCTATTAGAAATTAAGAACCCAAATGAACAGTGCCAGCAGACAAATGGATTACACATTTACAACACTATCTCAGTCAATCATATTTGTTTACACAGGCAGAACATGGGCTCTCTGTTGGTTTTTCACTTCCTTGGAAGGCTGAGTGTTTGAATAATGATTTATGCCTTGGAGAAGCAGAGACAGTTCTTGCTCAGCATTGTTGATTCTCTCGGCTACACAGCGTCTTTTGATTTCAAGCAGCAGGGCTTGGTCCTTGTGCCTGGCACAGGCCTCCAACTGCTCCCTGAGTGCTGGGTCTGTTTCTTTGAAAGGTGTTTTGAGCTTCTGAAATATGCAAATAAAGGGACATTCAGATAGTGGGAAGTTAGATGGACAGTTTTCTTGCAAAAACATCTCCATTCATGGTTTTCGAAAAGGCAGAATTAGGACATTTTTCAGAGTTCTTCCAAATAGCAAAGGTGCATGTTGGAGGCATGTTCTGGATGGGACTAGGGTGGGACATAGGTGGGCTTAAATTCTGGATATTTTCAGCATTAATGGAACGGAAAAAAAAAGGTCCAGAGCAAAAAAAGAAGTACGTTTTTATCTTGACCTGTATCAGTCACGACTAAATAGGGACCTTAACTGACCAGCTTAGGGTTACCATATTTTCTCCCCCCAAAAGGAGGACACATGCCCCGCCCCTTTCATGCCCCACACCGCCTCCTTTCACACCCCATCCACCCCCTATCACACCCTTGTTCTGCCCCTGTCACATTTTCCCCTCCCCTGTGTCACACAGCCCGTCACTCCCTCTCCCCATCACCCCCCTCCCCTTACTACTGCCCTGGTGGTCTAGTGACCTCTTTGAGGCAGGAAAGAGCCCCCTCTTTCCTGCCCGGAGCGCTGCCCTGTATGCATCATTCCTGTTCGTGATCTCTGCGCCGATTCAAAATGGCCACCAAGAGTTGAAGTCTCGCAAGGTCACTTCAACTCTCGGCGGCCATTTTGAATCGGCGCCGAGATCATGAACAGGAAGGATGCATGCAGGGCAGCGCTCCGGGCAGGAAAGAGGGGGCTCTTTCCTGCCCCGAAGGCGGAAGAGGTCACTAGACCACCAGGGCAGTAGTAAGTAAGGGGACATGTCCGGGTAAATCCGGACATATGGTAACCCTAGACCAGCTAACCACTGGAGAGATTAAAGCATGACCCCCTCTTGATCCCCCAGTGTTCACTGACCCCCTCCCACTGTCAAAGATGTGACAGTGACAGTAGATACCAGACTCTATGATGATAGCTCCAGATATTATGGCCATTGAAATACGAATAATGGGCATTGAGCTTTAACATAACAAATAATACAAGAAACAATGTGAAACCAGGGATCAAGTGTTTATTTCAGTAGGATTTAGCACAGTAGAGCCCCGGATTATTTGTATTTGAATTTAAATCACTATTTGAATGAATACGAATAATGTATTCAGGGCTGAATTGAATAAGAAAATTTGGTACAGCCCTAATTCTTAATTTAACTCTTCCATTTCAGTACAAATATATGAGTCCTCTTGAAATTTAAAAATCCCTCCACTACTTAAATATGCAAGTGACCTGCAAGCCTGGGAGCTATTGTAGTGGTGGATCTTTTGGTACAGTAGGTTTTCTCTGTTCCTAGAGGGCTCACCATACAATATGAAGTGGTTTTTAGGTGGGATTTGCACCTGAGTCCCTTTATGTGAAGTCTACTGCACTGACCACTAGGCAGCTCTTCTGCACTGCTGGGATGTCTGTGTGACCAGTTTACTAGGAATGCTGCCAGACAGAAGTCCCTATGACTTGTTTTTCTACCTTTTTCCCTGGGACATTTTTTTCCCGAAAATGGTACTAACAGATGGATGTGTTGAGCATAAAAACGTGTAGCTCAAAGCCAGGGGTGCCGAGAGGGGGGGCAGGGGGGACAACATTCCCCTGGCCTCCAAGGGGGGCCCGGCGCTGCAGTCCCACCCACCCGCCCTTGGCTTCATTGACCGTCCACCACCGGACCCCCTCCATTCAAATCACAGCGCCTCACCACCTCGCTCCGAGGGTGGGACACAGGGAGGGAAGGCCCGAAGGGAGGCGATCTGCAGACTGCCGCTGCTGTGCTTTCACATGGAGCGAGGTGTTGTGCTGTGATTTGAATTCAGGGGGTCCGGCCCGGTGGTGGTCAGAGGAGGGTGGGTGGAGGGGGTGGCAGCGACCTTGAGGGGCAGCGGGCCCGGCACAGTCTCTCGGTGGCCCTGCTCAAAGCCATAATTAAACCTGAAATTTAGACATTTTTCTGTTCAGTTATGGCTGTCAGCTATATGTTTCTTTGAGACATTTTTGGCAAAATGTTTCAGTTCGGACTTATATTGAAAATGCCCTTTCACGTATGTTTGGGTTGTATGACTATTTGTTTAAAACAAACAAGGGGGGGGGGGGGGTAATATTCAGCCCATGGAGGTAAGTGGGTTGTAAGCCATTCACAGCCATGGGCTGAATTAATCCTGGATATTTAATGTTGGTTAATACTTGGCTCTTGGCACTGAATATCCGGGTATGTGTACCAACCTGGACGTTAACTGGGCACTGGCTGATATCGGTGCCCAGTGAGGACAGCCTTTTTGCTGTACTAACTTTATGCATTTACTTAGATGGCTAGTGGACTGAATATCCCTGCTAACCAGCTGCCAAACTCCACTCACAACTTCCCCTAACCTAGCCAGTTGGCAGATATACTCAGCAGCACTAACTGGCTAACGCTGCTGAATATCGCCGGCCAGCCAGCTTAGCGGTTTTAACTGGATTTCTATATCCGGAGCCTCCTAAATGTATTACGTACTCGCACTAAATTTGGCAGCTGAGGCAGTCTACAAAATCAACCATCCTGTCCTTTAATGACATCTTGTTTCTTTTTCTTTCCAGTACCTTAGAATTATTCTCTGGCTCTTAGGGTTCTCTTTCTTACCAGAAACGAGTCCTCCCAAATTCGATCCAGTAACGCGGCTTCCTTATTATCCTTCAGTGCCTGCTTTGTGAGCTGGAAAAACTCTTCATTCAGTTCATCCAACTCATCCTCCAACTACAGAGAAACGTACATAGCACATATGGAACACAAAGTTTAAAAGCCTAAAGACAGCCAAAGTTCTGGCATTTATTCAGGGAGATGGTAAGGACTATGGAAGCTTCCCGCTATTTTCTCACTGACACACAGATAATGAACAGAATTGGTGTTCTCATTGTGGGACAGTTCAATAAGGGTGGTGGGAGAATCATACCAAGCTATAGTGACTTGCTCACTAGTGCCCCCTACCCTGCTTGCTTCGCCACTATCAATTAGATGGCCACGGTGGACTGGGAGCATTTTTTATGTTCCTCCATATTTGCACCTTGACTGACTGCACCCCTCGCACAGTCCATAGTATGGTGCTGGGTGGTGGGACACAAGAATTGAAAGAATGGGTTGGGGGGGGGGGGGTGGGTACAGGGAGCAAGAACATGGCATTAGTTTGGGCAATGTGAATGTATGTGCTTATCTGCTCAAGGAGATGGAGCACCAGAGAGGAAGTCTCAATAGAGGCAGAATGGATGATCAGTTGTTTGTTTTTTTTTCTCTGCCCTCATTGATTCCACCTGATATTTACCGCTATTTAACCAGTCAGAATGGACGCTGACCGGTTAAATAGCACTCAACTGGCTATCTGCCGATATTCAGTGGGGGATAACCGGATATCCTCCGCTGACTATCCGTGGTTAGTGGCTGGCAGATAACCAGTTATATTACGTAATGTAACCGGCTATCCACCAATTTCTTTTTACTGGGTTTGGCGGTCAAATTTGGCTGCATCAAACCCTGGTATATCTTTGGCCAGTTTAAAGATAACTGGCTATGTCTGAATATCAACATACTACTACTACTATTTATCACTTCTATAGCGCTACAAGGCATACGCAGTGCTGTACACCATATACGAAAAAGACAGTCCCTGCTCAAAGAGCTTACAATCTAAATAGAAGGTTATCTTCAAACCTGCTGGAAAAAAAGCCCTAGATATTCAATGCCTGTTACTGGAAACGGCCCAGCATTGAATATCCAGGTTCAGCACGGACCGCTATCTCCCGCGGTCTGAATATTAGGGCAACTGTGCTTGGGTGGAAAAGTTGAAAGGGAGCCTGCTGTTGTCTGTCATGGTCTGTTTCTGTTTATGAGGGTTATGATTTTATGTATTTTATTGTATATAGTTTTTTAATCTACCCAGAACATATTCAGCAGGATGGACTAAATACCCAAACATATAATGTTCATATACCACCGACTCCGCTTACTCTCAATCCCTCCTAACTAGGGAGCTATTTTAAATTGTTCTTAGAATTTTTGAAGGGCTTGTCAAATGCTAGAAAATGAGAATTAAAGATGCATATGGTAATGAGAACACATCTGTACTGTATGTAATGAGCTAAACCACAGGTCTACTTTCTTTAGAGCAAATTCGTTGATCTGAAATTAACTATTCACCTTTGTTCTGGCTATCAGAACTTCTGTGCTCAGTTCTTCTTCGCTCCACTTGCCATGATCTGATTTCCTTGAATTTTTCATCATATCTTGAATCTCCATCTGCAGCTGAAACACTTTGTAGTTTTTTTGTCTGTATAAATAAAATGACAAAAAAAAAATAAAAAAAAGTCAATGCAACAAGAACGTTAAATGCAAAGAGAAGGCTGGCCCGTAGAGGATGTGGATTGATTGCCGATGCTAGGAATTTGTTCCTTGGATTGGCCAGGGCTAGAGTGTACCAGTATGACAACACCTAATGGCCAGACTCAATGTCCAAATTACTATGTAATGGAGGGAGTCATGATATGTGGACCTTGCAAAAAAAAAAAAAAAGTCTCTGCAATTGTTGGGCTAAGTACTTTGAGAGGTGATATAAAAATAAGGGAAGTATTCCAAGGTGATTGCAAATTAAAATGCATGGTGCGATAGCCCTGTGGAGGAGGGCTCTGATTAACCTGGAAACTCAAAGAAGCAGGAGGAAACGGACAAGCCCATAAAATGCTAAGGGCATTCTATACAGTTGTGATTTATTTCCATCTTAAATGCTAGCTCTGCACTAAGAAATCCATTTTCCATTGGGAAATATTTAGTGTAAGAGTTGAGCAATTAGTTTTAATTAGCTCAGTTGAAATGGAGAAAATGCAGCTGGTCAGGATCCACTCTAGGCTGTTGGCACACGGTATCAAAACTGAAGTTGGTGCAGTTCTGGTATAGCACTTCTTTCTTCATTAGAGGCATTGGTTTTCTACCTTTTGCCCAGCACCGCCATCCCATCTAAGCCCCCTATCTCTTTCCATTGCCCATATGTTGTGTAAGAAATTGGGTGGAGAGGGCAAACATAGCTGCATTTCTTTATGCATGGCGCTCTGCGCAACTACACAGGTTGCACGCATTGAAAACTGGCTCTTCAAGTAGTTCCTGTTCTGAGCATGCTCTGGCTGGATTTGGCTGTTGAACAAGCTAATGTCTTCTGGTTTGTGGCTATCAACGTATCCAGTATTCATGAAGAGTATAGTCAGAACCTTTGCCCTAGTTTCAGCCACACCTGTCTCATAGAATTCACAAGTGCAATCACTAGCTACAACTAATTTCATAATAATCCTCCTGTATTTAAAGCATGACTGATGCAAAATAAAGCACTAATATTTTATATTAATTATGGCTATTAGATCCTCAAAGTGATGATTTTAGTGAACCCTATTGGATAGCTTCCACTAAATACAATTTATAGCCAATCTAAGAACCTGGTCTTCAGCTCTAGTCCTTAAGGCCTATGATCAGGTCTAGTTTTAAGAATAACTATAATGATTATTCATTCAGATAGAGAGTCTCTTCAAAGCAGAAAACCACCCACGTGTTGCCCCTGGAAAATTAGTGGCCAAAATGTCCAAATCGCTATTTTCGAAACCCATTTTTAAGACGCTTTTTTCATTCCGTTCATAGCAGTGCATCCAAATCACAACGGGGAGCGTTGAGGGCGGGATTTGGGCGTTCCCAAAACTTAGACGTTTTTTCTGCCATAATGGAACAAAGCAAAAATGTCTGGGGCTATAAATTAGATGTTTTGGTGTAGACCTGTTTCAATTATGACTAAGTCACAAAAAGGTGCCCTAAATGACCAAATGACCACTGTAGAGATTAAAGAATGACTCCCTTTCTCCCCCAGTGATCATTGACTCCCTCACCCCCCCCAAAGATGCGAAAGAAACAGTACATACCAGCGTCTATGACAACTTCAGATGTTATGGCCAGTCCTATTAGAGCAGCAAGCAGGTCCCTGGAGTAGCCTAGTGGTCAGTGCAATGCATTGTAGAGAAGGGAACCTAAGCCCATATCCTACTCTAACTGTTATGCTTGGGATGGAAAGTGTGAGCCCTCCACAACCCACCAAAATCCTACTGTATGCACATATAGCTGAAACCTGCAGCCTATTGTATTTGTGTACAGTTGGGTACAGTAGGTTTTTGGCTGGTTTTGGAGGGCTCACCATACAATATAATGGAGAAACAGTGTGAAGCCCACTGTAGTGCCCCCTAGGGTGTCCCACTGCTCTGCTAGGATGTCTATGTGGACAGCCTATTAAGAATGCTGGACCCCATACATCACAATGGCTTGCTTTTCCCTTGGACTTTTCTTTTCGAAAATGGTCCAAAAAGATAGACACATTGACCCCAAACACATCTAGCAAATGGCCATTTCCAAAACAAAAAGTTGGACATTTTTCTGGTTTGAAAATGACCATGTTCACTACTGGATTTTTGGACATTTTCCGCAAAACGCCCCAAATCAGATTTAGACTTATCAAAAATGCCCCTCCATGTATAGTTGGATACATTTAATTTAGGAACATAAAAATGTTTCATATTTATTAATCCTGAAAACTAGACTTCTGAAAACTAAAGTTGAGCATAGGATGATTCTGCTGATGAATGAGGTGAAACAGAATAATGATGTGTGGCCCTTCCAGGGACAGAGAAACTCCTACTGTACCTGAATGTAACTTGCCTTGAGCTATAACTATGATGATCCAAAATTAATGGTTCTAAATTAGAGATACAGATAAATATTTAGCCTTCTCTGCATAAGGTTATAGTAGGGAAGGTCCCTTCTGAACGGCATTGACTCCCCCCCCCAAAAAAAATAAATACTCCAATATACAACTCCCTCTCGTTTCCTCGCCAACTCTACAGACACTACCACCACCACCCTCACTTCCTTCTCCATCCCCATCCCAGCATTCTTCTTCCACTCAGAGCTCTACCTCCATCCCCACTCATGGGCATGGCCCACTGTTCTCCTGCTGCTACCACAGTTCTGTAACCACAGTTGCTTCCCTTTTCTCTTGTACTACCCCCTACTGGTGAAAATGAATAGATTTAAAGGGAGCCTTCTGCTTCTGTCTTTCAAAATGGCATCAGCTGACCCCAGCTGGTGCCCTTTATCTATACAGTCCATGCAGCCAGTGCCATTTTCAAAAGCAGAAATGGCAAGGCAGGAAAGATCAAAAATTGCTCCTGCTCCATGTGAAACCGTGGATGTGGTAAAATTAAGTTGGTGGTATCTGGGGGAGGAGTCAAGGGAGCCATTCTTTTTCTGCTGGATGGAGAGGTAGAAAATAGAGAATATTACTTTGGGGATCAGAGCAGTATTCAAAATGGCCTTTTCCCTTCTCCCCCTGTTGGGTTGGGACACAGGGGCATCGTTATGGACCAGATGGAAAAGCCAAGCATACTGCCTTTAGTCCATGGGCTGGAAGTTCTCCACCTCTAGGGTGGGGAGTGAAACCAGTTGTTGATGTTTCCAATCACATACAGTAAAATATGGGAAAACATATCTTCATTTTCATCGGCAATCATATCGCAACTACAATACCTTGCAAGTCGGGATTCCTTGGTAAAGTCAGGATGTGGTGAAAGATGCACACTCAGAAGATCTCTGAATACTGAACATCCATTTATGTGTGAGTTGCAGTTCTCTTCCTCCTGTTAACATACCACAGTATCTTTTTAAAGAAATAATGCTCATGGCAGCTTATGCTGATTATTTTCTCATGACAAAGGCATCTTTCAATAAAACACAGACTGGGAAAAACCTTTAATGCACATTAAAAGCTAGGTTTCATTCATTGCCAAAAGTAAGATCACTTATCGGCCCAAACCTGAGTTCTTGTACGAGAGAGGCATGGTACACCCAAATCAGTTGTGGCCAAATCTAGCATTCTTTTTACTATCATGGACAGGTAGAATATTACTGCTAAGCAAGCAAACCTATTTCTTTTTACCTTCTTCTTAACGTGAGCACCAGTCCAAGTGGAGTGGAACAAAGCATTAGCTAGGTCCATGATGGCGGCATTTAACTGCTTCAGGAAGTCAGAGTGATCTGATCTTATGGTATAGCCTAGAAACAGTGACAACTCTGCATTAATATCCTTTTCACTACTTTACTGGGAAATTAATTATAGAAGAAAATTTCTAGGGAAAGAAGAAAGGGCTCTGTGTGATGCTTCAACAATGTGGTATCACATCTGGTCTGTACGTTGAATTGCTTTTGATTAAATACAGATTTTCTGTCTCTGCTTCAACGTCCAGACTGTGAACTAAGTCCAGAAACAACTCAGAGTTGTGTACTCCAATCTCTCTGTTTCCTAAGCCACCAAGAAATCAGACTTAACAAGGAGGAGATGGGTTTGATTCTTACCAAGATACCTGAGCTTAGCAGCTGGTGAAGACACAAAAGGCAAGAAGCAGAATATAAAACAGATGCAGGTCAGAAATGAAAATAGGTCTGAAAAACTCAAATAGATAACTGGGTAACACACTTTTGTATAAAAAATATTTACTTTGGGACTAACTATTGGTCTAGGGAGAATGAAGTATGTTCTATACTGATATTGACTCAGATGTTATAACTAGATTTCTCAAAGGCTCTTTGGAAAAACCAGGATTGCTAGGATGGGAGACTTACCTTTCATCACATACTGAGTAATATTCCCAAAAAATAGACATTTTACCACTTCAAGGGTATTGCCTATACAGTGCTGACAGTATCCTTGTGAATATGTGGAATAACTATTTAGATGTATATAAGACCTTACATGTGTCATACTTTGTGTGCTTTTAGGCTCCTCCTCCACCTCCCTTTACATAAGTACATAAGTATTCCCATACTGGGAAAGACCAAAGGTTCATCAAGCCCAGCATCTTATTTCCAATTGTGGCCAATCCAGGTCACAAATACCTAGCAAGATCCCAAAAAAGTACTAAACATTTTATACACAGTTCACTTCTAACCTACCTAACACTTTCCATCTATCTTCTCTTACCTAACCTTCAAAAATTAAGAATTGTACCTGTTATCACAAACTGATTATGTCATAACCACACTCTGTAAGCCAAATTGAGCCTGCAAATAGGTGGGAAAATGTGGGATACAAATGCAATAAATAAATAAAAATAAATAAATACTGTTTATCCCAGAAATAGTGGATTTTTCCCAAATCCAATTTAATAATGATCTATGGACTTTTCGTTTAGGAAGCTGTCCAAACCTTTTTTAAACTCTGCCAAGCTAACCACCTTTACCACATTCTTTGGCAACAAATTCCTCCAATATACACACTTTGAAGCACCTAATATGCATCATAACCTTCACAGTTCTGTATCCAGAGTGCTCATCATTTCTTATTCAGATATATGGAGTTGGTCTACTGATCCCACAGAAATCTGAAATTGGACAGAGGAAGCCCATTGAGCATAATTGTGCCATAGTTTCACCTGTACTAAGAGTAAGAAGCTAATAATGCAGGACTACACTTCCGTCAGCATCCTACCATGTTTAAAGACGCTTAAGAACACTTCTATGGCTCAGCTTTAAGCGGATAATGAAGAAAAACTGATGCCTTTCAATTGTGAATAAAAATAATCCCTGTTAATATGATCTATCACCTGCGTGAAACACTTCCCTACTCCATACTTTAATGTTCATCCACATTTCAGTAGAGAGCATCAGGCAGCGGCAGCGCTTTTCATATCCCGTCAGCTGCCGAGCCCAGAGCCTCCTCGCTGCTGCGTCCTACCCCCTTTTGATGTCACTTCCTCCTTCGGCAAGGGCAGGATGCAGCAGCAAAGAGGCTTTGGGCTCGGCAGCTGACGGGATATGACAATTGCTGCCACTGTGTGCTGCTCTCTACTGAAAGGTGGTGGATGCATATCAAGGTATGGGGTGAGGTGGGGTTCTGAGAGTTCTAAATCTCTTTTTAAACTGATAAATTATGGCTTATGGCAGCGAGCAGGGGTGGGCGCAGTGGGGGGGGGCAGGTACAGGCAAGGGGGCAGGCGCGGGTGGGGGGTGGGGCCCACTGAACTGGTCTGCACAGGGCCCCGCAATTGCTAAGACCGGCCCTGGATTTGATCTACCACCTTTCAGTGGTTATAATCAAAGCAGTTTACATTTTATATACAGGTACTACAAAATTTATCCTCTGTTGATTACTGCTAATAACCAGTAAGTGGTCTTAATATTTTTCTGACTCTTTTAGAAGTGCACAACCTTGTCGTTAATAAACCTTCTCTGCCTTTGAAAGGAGGTAATGGCTTTGTAGCTAATGGGTTGTCCAGTCATAAGTAGTGTTTTATGCTAAATAAAAGCATGATGTATTGAGTGTTTTACCCAATACAAAAAAATGGAAAAAAATCCTTACTACATTATTGCTTTTATCTTTATATATTTTTGGTGTCTGAAAACTGAGCTCTCTAAATTTAGGATTGCAGTCAGAGTTGGGTGCTTACTGGGTTGCTGAATGCTAAAGACTTTTGCTTATACAATCTCTGTTCAGCCACCTCTTAATATTTTGTTCAATAAAAACATACAAAACAATTTTTAGATATACTTCAAGCAAAACTGAATTTTGCAGCTTAACCCGTAATGGTAGTATCATATGACTACCACTAGGGGTCGCAAGGCACCATTTTGAAGCCCAAAGCTTAAGGGAATGGAATGAGTGGGGATTGATTCTGCCCTCAACTAGACACCACAGAGACTGTATGTATTAATCAGGAGAGGACATGGGGATCTGATTCAGGGGTCCTTTTACTAAAGTGTGCTGAAAATGGCTTGCGGTAGTGTAGGCGTGGGTTTTGGGCGTGTGCCAATCCATTTTTCAGCGTACCTGTAAAAAAGGCTTCTTTTTTTGCCGAAAATGAACGTGCAGCAAAATCAAAATTGCCGCCCATCCATTTTGGGTCTGAGACTTTACCGCCAGCCATTGACCTAGCGGTACAGACTCACGCGGTAACCGGGCTGTAAAGACCTGCACGCCAAATGCCACTTGGCACGTGTCCGTTACGCGCACCTGAAAATAAAAAAATATTTTCCAGATACGCATATCGAACGTGCGCCAAAATGAAATTACCGCAAGAGCTACGTGGTAGTCGGGCAGTAACTCCATTTTGGCATGCGTTGGGCACACGTAGACACTTATGCGGCTTAGTAAAAGGGCCCCTATGTTAGGGGGAGTTCTGTTCTGAGGTGGGTGAGTCCGATTGGAGGGTGTCAGATTTAGGGGGAGATTATTGTCTGGTGGGGGGACTGGTTGGTGGGAGGGTTTGGAATTACACTACTGGCCCCTTTTATCTGCATGTTGCAAAGGTGTTCCTAGGGGTGGGAGAAGGGCAGATAATGGAGCTACACATGTAGTTTTCAGTGCATTTTTTCTAGTGAAAAAGGTGCCGGTACTCAAATGCCAGGCCACCCTTCAGGGGTGGGGTGATCACTGAGGGATCCACTCCACAATAGCCAGGCCCCCAGTAACCAGTCACAGAATCTATGACAAAACAGAATTGGTGTGTAGAGCCTGAGCTCTTTCATTAAAACTTGGGGACCATGGGTGAATTTTAGCAGACAATGGAAAAGGTGCCGGTACTCAGTACCCCCTCAAAAAAAGCCCCGAGTTTACTGCTGAAAATGTAGCCACAGAAAATCAGGTACAAATATCTGCAGGTAACTTCTTCTTAGGCATTAATCAAAGTAAAAAAAAACCTAAGAGGATGGTGGTAGTGAAATATCATTTCCAGCCTCCACCCCTCACTCCTCCTACAGCTGAAAGGCTGAGTCATTCAATTCAATTCAAATTTAGTTCAAATCAATTCTTGTATACCGCTAATATCCCCCTTCCAGGGTTTAGTGTGGTTTACATTCTAGGTGAGACAAAAGCAAATAGTGTTAGTTTGAGGTTTGAGAAACATTACAGACCATTGGATTAATGCATGAGACTAAAAACATTAAGGAAAGGTTAATGGATGATACTAGAAGGTAGAAGTCATGATGGATTGTTATGAATCAGTCTCTGGGAAGAGAAAGGTTTTTAGCCTCTTCCTGAAGCTAAGGTAGCTGTTTTCTGATCTGATGGGAATTGGCAGTGGCGATCCTAGGTCAGCTGCCACCCGGGGCGGATCACCGCTGCGCAACCCCCCCCCCCCCCCCCGGGTGCAACGGCGTCCATCCCCCCCAGGGTGCAGCACGACACTCCCCCGGCGCATCAACACCCCCTCAGCGCATCAAACACCCCCCCTCTGACACATCAACACCCCCCTCCCTCCGGTGCATCAACACTTCCCCCCCCCCCCCGGGTGCCTTCTTGGCTGCTGGGAGCAGCTGCGCGCCTGTCGGCTCCGCTGGCTCCCTGCTCCCTCTGCCCCGGAACAGGAAGTAACTTGTTCAGGGGAAGAGAGAACAGGGAACCAGCAGAGCCGACAGGCACGCGGCACCCCCCCCCAGCAGCATGCACCCGGGGCGGACCGACCCCCCCCCCCCCCCTTGGTATGCCACTGGGAATAGGTTGAGAGCTACCAAACTACCCAGTTTCAGATGAGAGATTTTGGGCCAGATCTGGATTTCTGACAATCCTATCCTGATGCATTATGTCTCCTGCAGCACTGATTTTAATGAACAGAATTAGGGATTACCAATACCACACCACTTTGCGATGTAAGTTCAAACAATTTCCTTTCTGGAATTGGGTAACTTGTTAGCTCTGGTCACAAAGGAAAGGGAGATACATTAATAATTGAGAAGGTAGAATATTATTTCAGTGGTGTGCTCAGGAAAGATTTTAAACAGTGGTTATCAGTCCGATTTTCAGGAAATTCATTATGAATAAATATTTATTTATTCGGATTTATTAACTTCCGTTATGAAGAGATTCACACAAAGTAGTGTACAGCACGTACGGTTTATGATGCAATGGTGCATGCAGATCTATCTCATGCATATTCACCGTGGATAATCTGAAAACCTGACTGGCTTGAGGTCTCCCATAACAGCTTTGGGAACCACTGTTCTACGAGTGGAGGAGTGGCCTAGTGGTTAGGGTGGTGGACTTTGGTCCTGAGGAACTGAGTTCAATTCCCACTTCAGGCACAGGCAGCTCCTTGTGACTCTGGGCAAGTCACTTAACCCTCCATTGCCCCATGTAGCCGCATTGAGCCTGCCATGAGTGGGAAAGTGCGGGGTACAAATGTAACAATAAAGAAAAACCAGGCAACACTGGGGGCCTATTATTAAACCCCCCTTGCCTTCCCTGATGCTGTTTTGCTCCTACTCATGAGAAAATTATAAGTGGCAGTACCTGCTTTTATCTGTGCCATGGCAGTCACTATTGTCACTGAAAATCTACCAACGTCATCCAGATGTGCTGTGTGAATGTAGAGGAGTCGGTTGGCAGCATCGTAGTAGAAATATCCAGTGTGGAGCTCACTCTTGATTTGTGCTGTACCCTGACATGGGATGCTCTGAGCGAGCTGCAGTACCAGGGGCCAAAGAGAGTAGGTTCTGCATAACAGGTGCACAAGGGAGCAACCATATCTGTAAACCACAAGTTGACGAGGATTCAGGCTGCCCAGGCCCAGGGGGACCAGAACATGTTCTCTGGACCCCGATTCATTTATACTTATATGGCTCTCTGAAAATAAAAATTGATAATTCAGATAACTCAACAAGGTTTGATCCACTGAGGGGGGAATAAAATGTAAAGAAGGCAATTCTATCACCACAATTTTGGTGTCTAGATGTAATGCTGAGCGTGAATTCTATAATGGCATTTAGGCACCCAGATTCTGTTATTGAATATTAGCGTAAGAACATAAGCATTGGAATATTGGGACAGACCGAAGGTCCATCAAGCCCAGTATCCAACAGTGGCCAATCCAGATCACAAGTACCTGGCATGATCCCAGAACAGTAAAACAAATTTGATGCTGCCTATCCTAGAAATAGGCAGCTCAAGCAGCTTCTAAGAACATTAACACTAACGCTCTGTTTTTGTTTGTTCCTAGGATCTGTGTGACAACAACCCCTTGAGAAAGCCAAGTTGTGCGAAACAGGCACCTGTCGGGGAGAGTTCCGCACTGCCAAGATCAAGCTAAGTGAAGCTTTTCCATACATAGAATTACAGCCGGGTCAGATAATCAGGTTGTTAATGTAAAGCTCCTGATAAGTTTGTAGCATTAAGAACAGTCAGACCTCTAGTGTTATCTGAAAAATCTGAAAAATATAGTAAAAACACTAAAGATTAAGCAAAACATATAAAAAGAGGAGGGCGGTAGGGTAAGTCTATGATTACAACTGTCGAGCAAGAGGGGTAGGCAAGAGACTCCCATTACACCTCCGCGACTTATGAGACTTCCCTACTTAGAATAGTGCCACATTGACCACGTATGCGTATCTGTTCTACTGTTTCAAGAAAGGTGTGTTTACCCAGTGGTAGTAGAACTGAGCCATTACAAGTCTAGAGTATATCCTAGAAATAAGCAGTGAAACAAAGCAGTGCAACCTAGTGGCCTTTCAATAGACTGCACCTCAAATATTGTGGGCAATTCTGGTCATTGCATCTCAAGAAAGATATAGTGGAGTTAGAAAAGGTACAGAGAAGGGCAACGAAAATAATAAAGGGGATGGGACAACTTCCCGATGAGAGAGACTAAGGCAGCTAGGGCTCTTCAGCTTGGAGAAAAGACGGCTGAGGGGAGATATGATAGAGGTCAACCTCTTTATTCCCTTACCCTTAATTGTTCTGTCTGTCTGCCTATCTTATCTAGATTGTAAGCTCTTTGAGCAGGGACTGTCTTTTTTGTGTATGGTGTACAGTGCTGCGTATGCCTTGTAGCGCTATAGAAATGATAAGTAGTAGTAGTAGGTCTATAAGATAATGGAGTGGAACGGGTAGACGTGAATCACTTGTTTCCTCTGTCCAAAAATACTAGGACTAAGGGGCATGCAATGAAGCTACAAAGAAGTAAATTTAAAATGAATTGGAGAAAATATTTCTTCACTCAATGTGCAATTAAACTCTGGAATTTGATGCCAGAGAATGTGGTAAAAGCAGTTAGCTTAGTGGGAAAAATCCACTGCTTATTTCTAGGATAAGCAGCATAAAATGTATTTGTAGTACTTTGGGATCTTGTCAGGTACTTGTGACCTGGATTGGCCACTGTTGGAAACAGGATGCTGGGCTTGAGGGACCTTCGGTCTGTCCCAGTATGGCAATACTTATGTTCTTTTTTTTTTTCTTCTTCAAAATTTTATTGAAACATTTTTGTTAACATCGTTAAGAGCAATAACAAGAACAAAAAACAAGCTAACAATGGTAGGACAGAAATATGAGATGCATTACGATATAAAATAAATGTACAAATTAGACATAAGATTATTTGAGGACCACCTCTGATGCTTTAGATTGGATAGGAAGACAGAAAGAGTCCAGAAGGGCCCAGTCTTTAGAAACAGATATAGCCTGTAGATATTTATAGGCCAAAAGAGTTTCATACTTTCTAATCGTGCATATATAGCTCTACCATTCACTGAAACATAGCTTAGACTTATTAGGCTTTAACTTAAGGCTTTCTTTTGGTTCCTCTCAACAGTTTCCGTAGCTTAGTTCACCACCCTTACCCTGTGGAAGATAAATCTTCAGTGCTTGCTTGATCTCTTGCAGGGTTTGTGCAAGAGGACTGCATGTAATCAGCCTCTCTAGTTCTGCCTCATCAGAAAGTGTCAGCAAAGTGCCTGGAAGCTGTAGGTCCAGACCTGATAAACACAGTAATCACATAGTCAGAGCACAGAAAGGCTTTTATAATGATAAATGTGATATATAAACGATAAATGTGATATATAAGTTTTTAACCCTTTAGTGTCCGATGTTCCCATCAATCTGTTCCCATATGGCTTATTACGGGTACATTGGACACTAAAGGGTTAAAATAAATAAATAAATAGAAAAATGTAGGCAGATAAAGACCCTATGGCCTATCCAGTCTGCTCATCCTGAGCTAGAGTAAATTCCCTAGACTGAATAGACTGAAATGACTGGCACTTCAATTACAAAAGTTGAAGACCTCTATGGTAGGAAAAACGTGGATTTTGTTTTTTGTAGACTGAGAATTTCAAAACTACTAATAGAGGATGACTATATGGGCCCCATTTAGACTATTCCAATATCTTAGACTCAAACACAAGAGATATGACCTTGGGAAACAAGCTTCCTTACGTGCACATGCTATGGAAGGCGTGCCAGCTTCTTTATCACCAGGGTTGTTGACTCCAGAATGTATTTGCTGATGGAAAAGGTTACAGATCTGAAGGATAAACAAAATAGTGAACTAACTAACTAACTAACTAAAAATCTAAAAAGTCTTTTCCTCATTTTCAAGAGTGTTGTGAAGTAACTGACCCAGCACTTTACACTGCTCTCTGGAAGACCCTGGTTGATTCCTGCATCTGATTTTTTGCTTTCTAGGCCCACTGGGGCTGGGAGTGCTGCAGAATCAGCATTCATGGTCCATGAGAATAGGAATTCCAAGCCATTGTGCAATAGTGACATCTACTGGCTGGAATAAAAGTGCATGAATACTGAGTCCCAAATGGAATCAGTGCCTAAGACCCTTGACCAAGGACCTTTAATGCAAAGGCTGGGGTATGGAAAGTTATAAAACAGGGAAAAAAAAGTCCAGGCAGTTGCAAATGAAGTCTGCTCTGATTAAGCTATATACTTTGCATTTGCAATACCTACAGATAGCATAATGGGCAACATACAGTGTGAAGATTTAAAAATCAAAATTGTAAATGATCTCTTCCCCAACCTATTCCAGTTTTCAAGATAACCTCCTAGTGGATATATTTACCCACTCTGAGGGGGAATACTGTCAACAAGTGGAATCTAGCCACGTAACTTCATATCTGGCAAAATCCCTTTAGAAAATATCCTCTGATACCATAACTTTAAGGGAACCCAGATTGGTTGACCTTACCGGGTTCTGCCGAGCCCTGGAATTCTGTAGGCTTCCATCGCTGGATTCTGCCGTTGTATCTTGTTTTGTCAACTTCTGTGTTTGCTCCCTCTTTACAGCAATCCATCCCAAATGAATTTTAAGCACCAGAAATTTTAGAGCTTTCATCAGTTTAGCTGCTTCCTGATGGTAAGCATCCACTAAATAAAGCAAGGCAATTAAAATGATTTTTTATTGCTGAGGATGGGGTGGGGTGGGGAGGAGAACGGGACTATTTCCACTGCAAATCTAAGCTTTTAGTTTTGAATGCTTATGATGCTTCTCACAATAAGATATTATTTTGAATAACATTACTCTCTTCTTTAGACATTGAAATTATTAGTCTATTGCAGTGCTTTTCAACCCTGTTCTCAGGGCATGCCTGACCAATCAGGTTTTCAGGATATCCACAATGAATATAAATAAGAGAGATTTGCATTTAGTACAGGTGACAAGCATGCAAATCTATCTCATGTATATTCACTGTGGCTATCCTGAAAACCTGACTAGCTGGGTGTGCTCTGAGAACTGGGTTGGGAAGCACTGTTCTATCAGCTTGCATGAGTGGTCTAGAGGTTTTGGTGCTCAACTTCACATTTCTGCTCAGCCAACTTAATTTCTTACCTGAGGTCAGCTGGTTCCAATTTTGCAAGCCTCTGTTATTGCTCATTGCGCTATCACTTTGCCCAGGGCGAATGGAATCCTTCAGAGTGCCATGCATTTCATCCGCTGTCTCTCTGCTTTTGTTTAGGTTCTCTTTTAACCTCGTGACATCCAGCCCTTGCATCACATTCTGGTCACAAACAGCACAAAAGATGTCCTGATTTTTCTGGAGCCCCTGGAAAGGCAATCCCTTGTCCAGAAAAAAAAAAAGAGCAATGCAACAGTAATGGCACGAGCGCCCGCCCATTCTCCATACTCACCTTTAGAATCTGGACATGTTGGCTAATTCCCTTGTAAAATGCCAAGGTGTC
Source organism: Microcaecilia unicolor (assembly GCF_901765095.1). Taxonomy (NCBI): domain Eukaryota; kingdom Metazoa; phylum Chordata; class Amphibia; order Gymnophiona; family Siphonopidae; genus Microcaecilia; species Microcaecilia unicolor. Next base: position 35,305,019 of record NC_044042.1, on the reverse strand, counting down.
ATTCCGATGACTTCTCAGCTGAGAGGTCAGGTGCAGATTCTGATCTTCCAACTTATCGTACAACGTTCTAACATTGAAGTCTTCCAGATTCCATACTGAGGGATTTTTCTCTAAAACACGAGAGATATATTAAGTTCCACTTTATATTTGCTAGTCGATGTTCCACTACCCCAATCCTGCCTGTTAGATCCATATTTAACACAACCATAACAGTTCCAATTTTAGTTCACATTGACATATGTTTGCAGCTTACAGCATGGAAATACCACTGACATGCTGGCAACTGGTTTTACCCTTTTAGTTTTATCGTTACCCCAACAGCAACTCTGTGATAAGAAAGAGCAAAATGACTGATCCAAGACAGCATCTGTATGAGTAACTTGTACCTGCTGTTTCTCTAAGTTTCAAGTGTGTGGTATGACCTTAGTTCTCTATAATTATGGGCAAGAGGAAGGGAACAGCAAAGGCACATTCCTGGCACCTAGTCAGATACCCCCAATGTGGAAAGCCACGCTTGAGGATTTTTGAGTGGCGGTGGGGTCTGGGTTGCCCATTTCTTCCACCCAAATGCTGTCAGCTACTGCTCTCAGCAGCAGTGGAGACAGGGTTTCTTTGAACCCCATGAACCTCACGGTACCACCTCTTCAACCTGGAAGGAGTCAGTTGGAGAAGGAACAGCGAGCGACAGATTCAGGAGAATCTCTAGGCTTGCCCATACTGGCTGGGAGTTCACCCCTTGTAGAGTCCTCCCCCAGGGAAGGAGGCATCCTTCTGTGAAAGTCCAAAAGAGGAAAATAGTAAGACCAACTGTTGTTACCTTGCGGGTACTCTTGGACACAATTCAAGGTCTAAACACCTCTTTTTTTGAGTGTTACTGAGAAAATGGAGGGTGAGATAAAAGTTTGATACAAGTTTTGTCTGTAAAGATTGTTTTTCAAGCCCAGGAATTTGACCAACAGACTACTAAGGTGTCCTCTCTGGAAAAGAAAGTTAAGGAGATACAAGATCTTGGGGAAGCTTTTGTGAAGGACAGGAATATCACTCAACAAAAAGTAGAACATCTAGAGAACCAGTTAAGAAGGAATAATTTGTGTCTCCTGAATTTTCCCAAGTCCCCAATTATATCTGCAGTGGACTTGGTGAGACGGTTCAAAACTCTGCTGCCCGTCTCATCTTCCGCCAGGGTCGCTTTACTCATACTACCCCTCTCCTCAAGACCCTTCACTGGCTCCCTATCCGTTTTCGCATCCTGTTCAAACTTCTTCTACTAACCTATAAATGTACTCACTCTGCTGCTCCCCAGTATCTCTCCACACTCGTCCTTCCCTACACCCCTTCCCGTGCACTCCGCTCCATGGATAAATCCTTCTTATCTGTTCCCTTCTCCACTACTGCCAACTCCAGACTTCGCGCCTTCTGTCTCGCTGCACCCTACGCCTGGAATAAACTTCCTGAGCCCCTACGTCTTGCCCCATCCTTGGCCACCTTTAAATCTAGACTGAAAGCCCACCTCTTTAACATTGCTTTTGACTCGTAACCACTCGCCTCCACCTACCCTCCTCTCTTCCTTCCCGATCACATTAATTGATTTGCTTACTTTATTTATTTATTTTTTGTCTATTAGATTGTAAGCTCTTTGAGCAGGGACTGTCTTTCTTCTATGTTTGTACAGCGCTGCGTATGCCTTGTAGCGCTATAGAAATGCTAAATAGTAGTAGTAGTAGTAGTAGAAGTACATAGGATACCAGTGGAAGCATAGAATATTCTTGGAAAATCTACTGGAGGAATAGAGAATTCAGGAAGGAATATTCTGGACATGGACTTGACTGTTTTTCTTGCATCCTCACTTGAAATAATAACACAGCGACTCACTTTAGTTGTTACTTTTGCTCTGGAATTGGATCACAACACCATTTTATGTTTATATTTCCGCAATATTAATCAGCAGTATATGGACTCAAATATACGTATTTTTCCTGATCTTTCTAGAGATACGCAGAAGCGGTGCCAGGGTGCTAACATTGGGAGCCAATTTTGTGCTGAAGTTTCCTTGTGTTTGTTTGGTAGTTTTTGAAGGTGTGACTTACAATTTCTTTGACCCTAAATAACAGTTTATGGACTTTTAAGCAAAGAATACATTAGAAGCCTCTGTGGGTCCAGGCTCAGTGTTGCAATAATTTCCATTTGTGATAAGGTGAAAAGGGCAGACACGTACCTCCTTGAGGGAGATGAAAAATTTGTTGCACTGCTAAAGCTATTGTTCCTTCAAACCTTTAGCATTCAAGAAAATCAGACCCCCCCCTACAAAGCTATTTCTTGATTGATAGCTAAATTTCCTAAGAATGCCCAGCCCTTTCTGATCCAAGAAGGACGTGAGTGAAATCTAAGATATACTCTCACATTAAAGGCCCTGCTTACTAAGCAGCGCTAAGGGCGTGAAAGCATTTTTAGCACATGTTAATGATTAGCATGTGCTAAACGGTAAGTTGCCCTTAGAAACATATGGGCGTCTCTAGTGTTTAGCGCATGCTAATTTTAACATGCGCTAAAAACACTAGTGCAGTATAGTAAACAGGGCCTAAGACTGAATTGGTTAGTTTTAAGATAATTAAATTATGCATGTACTGAATTATGACTAGGTATAAAAGATATTGGGACTGATATTCAGACTGTGGGAGTCAGCCGAGCTGCCTCCCACAATTGGTGGCAAACACGGAAATTCAATGCCATGCCATATCCAGCAACTGGCATTGAATCGCTGGGGTTTTTTGGGGAGTGTGTGTGTGTGTGGGGGGGGGGGGGGTGCGGTCTGAACATAGCTGGTTAAGCTAATATTCATCAGCTGTCTGGCTAAGTTATAGCAGCCAAAGATAGACCTGCTATTTATGTGGGTCTATCTGGCTGCTAAACTTAGCAGGTCAGCCAATGAATATGGGTGCTAACTGGCTATGTCATGTGACATAGCCGGTGACCAAGCTGGCCACCAAGTGCTAAAATTTAGCCGCAAAGCCGACTATCTCACACTGAATATTAGCGCTTAGTAGGCTTTAGGCTACTTAACTGGCCAGAAGCTGTTTCTGGCCAGTTAAATAGCGCTGAATACACAGTAGCCAGGGTTGAAACCTTAACCATTGGTGCTTGAGTTAATTCAACTCTTTTTGGTGTCTACTACCATGTGGACCACACAAGCATAATTTTCAAAATCCTGCATGCTTGTAAAGTGCATGGGTGCCGATACTATACATGCCTTGCACCAGTTTTCATAGAGGAAGTACCCATCTACTTCATCTTTGGAAATTAACATAAGACTGGCATGCTTTGGAGCTGGTGTTTTCTGCTGACGGCCTAGAGGGTTAAAATAAAGTGTGTCCTTGTGGAAATGTCATATAGGTGTGCTGTTTTCCTCTTCTGACCTACACACACCTGTTGTAATGTCTCTCAACAGTAAAGCTGATGCATACTTCTATCCAAGCTGAGGAGAACCATTTTTAGCTCTTCAAATATTTTTCTAGGTGATTCACTACAACAGCTGTTGCTCAGAGACTTTATATTCTTTGATGAAGAAGAAAGTGAAATGGGGAATTAAAGCAGTCTACCTGATCCATAAGCAGTTTCAACCTTCCCGGCATCCTCTCCTTCGCCAGAACCTCTTGGCCCAAGAGCTTCATAGTACTCAAGGCTGAGAGAGAAATAGGCCAACACGTATGAAGAATACATTTCCACAGTACCAAGGCAATCTTACTATCGTGAGTTGAGTGTAATAAACCTGTCTGAGAAATATTTTAAAGAAATCGTGATAGATATGGAAAGCATTATCATATGATGCATAATACAGGTGGAGAAAAACAGGAATGCTTCAGTGGAGAAGGGCTCAATCAACGCTTGCATGATTAAACGTCCAGATGATTTCTTAGAATTTTTCTTTTCAAATACACTAACCTGTCTCGAATGAGAACATATTCAGGAGGGATGTATGGCTCACCAAGGCTCCTCCATCTCGGCTTCCAGCTTTTCATGGGACTGGGCCTCAAGAGTATGGGTCTTAACAGTGCAGCCAAGATTAGCAGGAGGGCCAATAAAAGGCCCAGGAGAAGCAGTACTCCTGGAAAAGTGAGAGAAGGTGCAGCTTGAGAAGAGACTGGAAGAACAGTGACCATTAAACCACAAGAAAATACCAGGGAGAATTTCTGCTGATGCCTAAAACGGAGATCGCAGCAGTACCTTGAGTTACCGGATGGTTTGTATTCATCGTCCTGTATGAGTGGCACCATAATGGCCATGGTGTATATGCAGATGTGCTGAAATACCTGAAATTGCTGCCCAGTTTGGGGATAAGTTTAATTTCCGATGTTTCAGAATCCCGTGTTTGACCAGCTGAAAAGGAGATGATGGCTGGAACGGAGCTGCTGTGGGATCACACTCAATATTGTTCCCATTCACAATGACAATGAGCATATGATTCTCAATTCCATTGTCTGTGAAAACGTATCTTCCAGAATGATGGAAAACATGAGCAAACCTAAAGACCAAAGGAGCAGAACACAGGTAGATTCCACTGCAACATATGACAGATATTCCACTAGTAATGTATAGATACCATCCATACGTTATCTGTTTGTTCAGGCAGAATGTCATGGGTGGCTTTAGGTTCTTTAAAATGTAGTGAGGAAACTGGTGTAACATAGTAACATAGTAGATGACGGCAGAAAAAGACCTGCACGGTCCATCCAGTCTGCCCAACAAGATAAACTCATATGTGTATACCTTACCTTGATTTGTACCTGTTCTTTTCAGGGCACAGACCGTACAAGTCTGCCCAGCAGTATTTCCCGCCTCCCAACCACCAGTCCCGCCTCCCATCACCGGCTCTGGCACAGACCGTATAAGTCTGCCCTCCACTATCCTCGCCTCCCAACCACCAACCTCTCTTCCCCCACCTGCTCCCACGGGTAGAAACACTCAAAAACAAGAGTAACCAAGCAATGTTGAATGGTGGTTGTTAGTTTCAGATCTAGAATGACTGCAAAGAGCTCCAGTGGTTGTGTTTCAAGCGTTCTGACTTTTATTTCTAAGTATTTACAAGCTGCTTCTCAAGCGCATATGGTCCAATATTAAGCCAGTGTAAAGCAAAAGTTAACCACATTAGGACATAAATGAGGCAGAATATCTGGACAATTGTCTGCTAAGGTGTATGCAACACGTTTGCCTGTCCAGATTCACCCCCTTGTTTACTAAACTGTGCGGCAATGCCGACACAGCCCATTCAAAGTGAATGGGCTGTGTTGGCATTAGCGCATGGCAGCTGATATAAACAGGGGGATTAGCTAGTTAGCATGCAGTATGGTGCTATCCAGCTAAATTTGTCAGCCCACTCTTGGCATGCTTCTAACCTGGCACCTCTCTTGTCTAGATAACTTTGCACAGTGATTTTGTGTGGACAAATTTACCCAAATGGAGAATATTTTTAAAAGAAAATATTTATAGGGGTAAAGGTGAAATTTGCCAGCCTGAATCTTGTGAGTATCAGCCTCATGTTAAGTGCACATGGTCTTTCCTCTACACATTAATTGATTTGCTTGCTTTATTTTTTGTCTATTAGATTGTAAGCTCTTCGAGCAGGGACTGTCTTTCTTCTATGTTTGTGCGCGCTGCGTACGCTTTGTAGCGCTATAGAAATGCTAAATAATAGTAGTAGTAGCATAGTGGGTTCCATCTCAATATTCTCTTCCACAGTTCACAGATTCCTCCTCATCAAAATCTTTTCTCTATTATTAATTATTTTTCCTATGATTGGTTTTAGCCCGGGACTTTAGAATCATAGACATCAGTATAAACCACAGATACATCTCAGTCACACTTCTGATATAGATGACAACTGAATTTCGATTTTGGTGACCTGAAATCCATATTTTGCCTAGCTTCAGTTTCAGCCGAAAATGTTGGAGGGTAAGTGTTGAATACCACATAAGTGCCAACTCCGCCCCTGGACCGCGCTCAAAATAGCTGGCTTTGAGTTTAGTGATCTGTGGTGATATTCTGCGGCTCTAACTGGTGAAGTGTTGCTAAATATCAGTGGACAGCCTCGCACAAGTGATTTAACTGGTCAGGAGCCGTTTCTGACTGGCTAAAGTACTTTGAATATTGACCCCCCCCCCCCCCACCTCCCTCCCTCCCACTATGTATATTCTGCTTTGGTTTTCCTCATATTGTGCTCTACCAAAGAACCTCTATTAGGTTAACAGATTTACCTGGAGATGTTTAGGTGAGTCTCTCGAACGAGGTGGTCCAGTCTCCTAAATGCACCAAAATCCCACTTGGCGTTGCTGTTGTACAAGTGCTGTTTCTGGTACACAGGATAGTGACTGGCAGAACGATCTACAAACCATACAAACACAGATAACTCTGAGGTGTAGCATCCAAAGAAGACAGAGAGAGACACTATGAATTTAATTCCAGAGCTATAAGACGACCAGACAAAAGTTATGAAAACTGTTAGGTGACAATCCAGCTTATTTTTGAAGGAGAAGGGCAGCCATCTTCCAACACAAATCAGGAGATGGCCATCCTTCTCCTAAGGGCGCCCAAATTGGCATAATCAAAAGCCGATTTTGGGCGTCCTCAACTTCTTTCCGTCGCAGGGACGACCAAAGTTCAAGGGGGCGTGTCGGCAGTGCACCGAAGGCGGGATGGGGGTGTGGTTAAGAGATGGGTGTCCTCGGCCGATAATGGAAAAAAGAAGGGTGTCCCTGACGAGCATTTGGCCGACTTTACTTGGTCCCTTTTTGTTCATGACCAAGCCTTGAAAGGTGCTCGAACTGACCAGATGACCACTGGAGGGAATCGGGGATCACCTCCTCTTACTCCCCCAGTGGTCACCAACCCCCTCCCACCCAAACAAATTAAAAAACATTTTTTTCCAGCCTCTATGCCAGCCTCAAATATCATACCCAGCTCCATCACAGCAGTATGCAGGTCCCTGGAGCAGTTTTTAGTGGGTACTGCAGTGCACCTCAGGCAGGCGGACCCAGGCCCATCCCCCCCTACCTGTTACACTTGTGGTGGTAAATGGGAGCCCTCCAAAACCCACCTGAAACCCACTGTGCCCACATCTAGGTGCCCCCCGTTACCCTTTAAGGGCTATGGTAGTGTTGTACAGTTGTGGGTAGTGGGTTTTGGGGGGCTCAGCACCGAAAGTAAGGGAGTTATGCACCTGGGATCAATTTGTGAAGTCCACTGCAGTGCCCCCTAGGGTGCCCAATTTGTGTCCTGGCATGTGAGAGGGGACCAGTGCACTACGAATGCTGGCTCCTCCCATGACCAAATGGCTTGGATTTGTTAGTTTTTGAGATGGCCGTCTTCGGTTTCCATTATCGGCGAAAACCGAGGTCGGTCATCTCTAAGGTCGACCTAAATGTCAAGATGGTCGACCTAAATGTTGAGATTTGGGCATCCCTGACTGTATTATCGAAATGAAAGATGGACGCCCATCTTGTTTCGATAATATGGGATGCCCCGCCCCTTCACCGGGGCGCCCTTAAAAATGGGCGCCCAGTTTAATTATGCCCCTGAATGTCAAAGAGGCAAAATAGTGATGGGCTAGTTCGCATTGAGGCCAAGACAATAGTGACCTGAATAAGCGAGTGTAGTAACAAAGCAATACTCACTTTTGGGAAAAATGCTAAGCTGGAAAAGAATCACATCTCCTTCTTTCAAGCAAACAATTGGATTCGGAATGAGGGGTAAGGAGCTGGTATTCCAAAAAGAGGAGGCCATCTCCCATTTACGATGTTTTCTGGTTGAAGACATTGACCAAGAATCTGCAGTGGGAATTAATTAATAAAAGCAGGAAAAGCAACATTTCTTCAAGGGGAGGTGCTACAGTCCAACAGCATCACAGAAGGAAAGTAATTTTCACAAATATTTCTGCAGGTAAAACTTGTGGAAATAAAGTTTCATAAAATTGCCCCTTGCAATATATGTGCATTATTGCACCTACAGGGAACAGAGGTGTTTCTGGGGATGGGGTGAGGGCGGGGGTTTCACTTATAGACATATTTTTAAAAAGTCAAGTATTATTTTATTTATTTAATTATTTATTGCATTTGTATCCCACATTTTCCCACCTTTTTGCAGGCTCAAAGTGGCTTACAATACATCATGGATAGTGGAAATGAGAGGGGAGTAAACATTTGGTATTACAGAAGGATTTTGGTTTACATGGTAATGGAATACATAATAGAAATATAACAGAAGGCATTATTAACATTTCTGGATAAATGTTTCACATGTTTTGATCTTTGTGGTATGTCTTGTCGAAGAGATGGGTCTTTAGTAGTTTGTGGAAGTTGGTCAGTTTATAGGTCGCTTTTAGGTTACGTGGCAATGCATTCCAGAATTGCGTGCTCATATAGGAAAAGGTTGATGCATGCATTAATTTGTATTTCAGACCTTTACAGTTGGGGAAATAAAGATTAATGAATGTGCGAGATGATTTTTTGGCATTTTTGGGTGGCAGGTCTATCAGGTCGGACATATAGGCTGGGGCCTCGCCATGGATGATTTTATGTACTAGGGTACATACTTTAAACGTGATGCGTTCTTTGAGTATAAATCAGTGTTTCCCAGGTCCGGTCCTGGAGTATCCGTTGCCAGTCAGGTTTTTAGGATATCCACAATGAATATGCATGAAAGAGATTTGTATATAATGGAGGCAGTGCATGCAAATTAAGTTCATGCATATTCATTGTGGATATCCTGAAAACCTGACCGGTAAGTGGGTGCTCTAGGACTGGACTTGGGAAACACTGTCCTAAAGAATGGATATGCATGTGAGCACATCCTTTTCCTGGGGTGATTTTCAAAGTGGAAGTGCACTTTCCCTTTGGACATTTGGCAACATCTGTGCACAGATACACATGTGTGCTGTTAAAACAAACAAACTGCACAATGTCCCTATCCTAATGCTTTTCGTACTTGATTTAAAAAAAAAAAAATCACCAGTCCTCAATTCTGAAGGATAATTGCCCAAACCAGCCAGATGCAGTTCACATCCTGAGACTGATCTTTTTGGTATTTCACACATTCAGCTTGCAACACATTAATATACTATACATCAATTATTTAACGTTTCCCAGAATGAGTTACTACCAACTTGTACATTTTGGAGGTCACCATAGTTAGTCACCCAAACCCACTTCCCCTCTCCCTCCACTCTCTATCTCAGTTGATAACACCCTCATCGTCCCCATCTCATCTGCCCGCAACCTCGGAGTCATCCTCGACTCCTCCCTGTCCTTCTCTGCGCATATCCAGCAGATAGCCAAGACCTGTCGCTTCTTCCTCTATAACATTAGCAAAATTCGCCCTTTCCTCTCTGAGCACACCACCCGAACTCTCAACCACTCTCTCATTACCTCTCGCCTTGACTACTGCAACCTACTCCTCACTGGTCTCCCACTTAGCCTTCTATCCCCCCTTCAGTCCGTTCAGAACTCGGCTGCACGTCTTATCTTCCGCCTGGACCGATATACTCATATCACCCCTCTCCTCAAGTCACTTCACTGGCTTCCGATCAGGTACCGCATACAGTTCAAGCTTCTCCTACTAACCTACAAATGCACTCGATCTGTAGCCCCTCCTTACCTCTCTACCCTCATCTCCCCTTACGTTCCTACCCATAACCTCTGCTCTCAAGACATATCCCTCCTCTCAGTACCCTTCTCCACCACCGCCAACTCCAGGCTCCGCCCTTTCTGCCTCGCCTCACCCCATGCTTGGAATAAACTCCCTGAGCCCATACGCCAGGCCCCCTCCCTGCCCATCTTCAAATCCTTGCTCAAAGCCCACCTCTTCAATGTCACGTTCGGCACCTAACCACTACACCTCTATTCAGGAAATCTTGACTGCCCCAACTTGACATTTCGTCCTTTAGATTGTAAGCTCCTTTGAGCAGGGACCGTCCTTCTTTGTTAAACTGTACAGCGCTGCGTAACCCTAGTAGCGCTCTAGAAATGTTAAGTAGTAGTAGTACTAGTAGTAGTAGTTAGTGTCTTCAACAAAAGGACCAGAAGCAAAGAGACATTTCTTAAAGCAAGACCAGGCTGGAATGAGCCCAAAATAACTCATTTATTCACAAATATGGGGTTGTTTTACTAATCTGATGTAAACTATGGGCTTTATATGGGTTAATGTGGGACTTTCCACTGAAGGCATAGCTAGGTGGGTCATCAGGAGAGTGGTCGCGCCCTCAAAACAGACTTCTGATGACACCGGCGCCTATTTTTCACGTGATCTGTCACGTTTAATATACATGCCAGTGTCGTCGGCAGTCTGCAGTCCGCTCCCCCTTCCCCCTTAACCTGGTTACGCTACTGCTTTCCACATGCTAAGCCCAGACTGAACATGTCATTGTTCAGGGCTTTTTCTGTTGTTGTGACTGGAGGTTGTGCGCTAATGTTCCCATTAGCATGTGGTACCAGCGCAAAATTCACATATGAGCACTTACCGTGTTAACTCTGCACTATCCAGGTAGCGCTCTCTAGCTGGATAATGCAGAAATGCCCTCTCTCTGCCCATGACATGCCCCCTCCAAGAAATATGGCTGAGTTTTAACACATTTTGCGTTAGCCTCTTATCATGCTCTCACCACACGGCTTAGCACCCTTTAGTAAAATGATTTCTATGTTATCTAAAATGAATTTGGGGAAGGAAAATGTGTAATTCAATTGTCACCCATGGAAAGACACCTTTCTCCAAGTCACTTCGTGAAGGCAGTTTTATAACAGGGCATCTAAGTTAATAGGGCAGGAAGGCACCTATTTTACAAATGCATCTATTTATTTAGCAGGATTTGCTTACTGCTTTTTTGAAAAAAATTCACGCACATACAGCTGAGTGTACATTGTATTTATTGGGATTTATTAACTGCCTTTTGTGCCTGGATTGAAGCATGGACATTATCCTCAGATTCTATAAATGATATGCAAATTTATGTGCGCAAAATTGCACACTATTCTGAGACGTACATGCGAGAAAGGTTTCCTTTTACCAACTCATGGTAAAAAAAAAACCCTGCGGTGGTGTTGGTGCACGGGTTTGTCTCGAAATAAAGCTCCTTTTACCACAGTGGATAAAAGGAGTTTTTTTTTTTTTAAAGTTAAGCACTTGCCGCTCAGCCATTTCTTGGGGAAGCCCTTACTGCCTCCTGTGCTAACCATGAAGTAACCAGGCCGCATGCAGCACTGCCCTATTACTGCTGGGTAAGCCCCTGCACTAAAACAAATTTTCACGCCCCGTAAATGGCACGCGGCATACACTGGAACTATCTTTGTTGGACAGACTGGTTCGACCGTATAGGTCTTTATCTGCTGCCATCTACTATGTTACTATCTAGCTTATTTTTGAAAAAGAAGGGCACCCATCTTCCGACACAAATCGGGAGATGGGCGTCCTTCTCGCAAGGCCGCCTAAATCGGCATAATCGAAAGCCGATTTTTTGACACCCTCGACGGCTTTCCGTCATGGGGACGACCAAAGTTCACAGGGGCGTGTTGGCAGGGTAGCAAAGGCGGGACTGGGGCGTGATTAGGAGATGGGTGTCCTCGACCAATAATGGAAAAAAGAAGGGCGTCCCTGACGAGCACATGGCCAACTTTACTTGGTCCATTTTTTCTTGCGTCCAAGCCGTGGAAAGATGCCCGAACTGAGCAGATGACCACTGGAGGGAATGGAGGATGACCTTCCCTTACTCCCCCAGTGGTCACTAACCCCCTCCCACCATAAAAAATAGGTTAAAAGTACTTTTTTTGCCAGCCTCTATGCCAGCCTCAACTGCCATACTCAGGTCCATCGCAGCAGTATACAGGTCCCTGGAGCAGTTGTAGTGGGTGCAGTGTACTTCAGGCAGACCGGGGGGGGGGGGGGGGTGGGGGGGGGCTCAGCACCCAAGGTAAGGGAGCTACGCACCTGGGAGCAATTTGTGAAGTCCACTGCAGTGCCCCCCTAGGGTGCCCGGTTGGTGTCCTGGCATATGAGGGGGACCAGTGCACTACAAATGCTGGCTCCTCCCACGACCAAAGGGCTTGGATTTGGCCGTTTTTGAGAGGGACGTCTTTGGTTTCCATTATCGGCAAAAACCAAGGTTGGCCATCTCTAAGGGCTGCCATCTTTAAGGTTGACCTAAATGTCAAGATTTGGCAGTCCCCAACCGTATTATCGAAATGAAAGATGGACGCCCATCTTGTTTTGATAATATGGGTATCCCCGCCCTTTCATGGCGCCGTCCTTAGAGATGGGTGTCCCCGTTCGATTATGCCCCTCTATGTTACTGCTGGACTCCTGCGGTAGCCAGCAGTAGGGCCAATTTGCCACATGCCATTGCCGAGGTAGCTCTACTGCAATTTAGTAAAATGGCCCCTAAATTAGCTAATGCACTAATTAGCACCAATAATTGGGTGTGAACAATCAATTATTGGCATTAATTGGCAACAATTTGGATTTGCGCGTAGATCTTGCCAAGTGCTATTCTATAGAGGGCATGGGCGAGTCAGGAGCAGTAACTAAAGATACACATAGTATTACTGAATACCAGGGATCTGTGCCTAACTTACGTGCCAGGTTTTACACCACGTTTCAGGGCAGATGATCAAAAGCCCCGCGCTGTTCCAAAGAGCGCTCTAAAAATAGCGCTGTAACAGCGTGGGCCTTTACCGCCCCTATGATCAGAGATAATAGCATGCAAATTTCATATGCTATTATCTCTGATCATAGGGTAAAGGTGCGGGAGGATTATGCCAAAAGCCCAGACCTGTCAAACACAGGGGCTGGAGGTCTGTGGGACCCTCAGACCCCCGTGCAATGCAAGGCCCTGGTGGCCTAATGCTCCCCCGAACCCCCACCCCAAGATAGCAACACGGGGTCATCCTGACCCCCCCCCCCCCCACACCCCAAAATTAAAGCAGTGGGTCACAAACACAAAACCTCCCAACCTGGCTGACGGTTTATTGGCCCCCTTCCCCGCGCCCCCCGTACCTGAGTGGTGGAGGGGTACACTCTCTCCTCTTCCAGCGTCGCCTTAAAAATGGCGGAGCCCAGCCCTGACCAGTGCATCCTGGGATGCGCTGGGAGGGGCTTCACCACCATATAAGGGAGTTTCTTTTTATTGCCATGCTTCTATAAACTAGCAGCAAAAGCTTAACAATAAGATGAAAAAGAACATCAAGGGAAGGCCATATGTTAGCAACATATAACGTGACTAACAGAGGGCACAGTAGAGAAGATCAATCTAGGAGCAAGAAAAGACCCTGCTCAGAAGCAATCTCCCACTGCCCAGGTCACCTAGTCCCTCCCAAAGGCTGATTCACAGAAGTGTTTTTAAATCCATCTTTATTTTTTGTAAAATGTCTTAAGCTGTAAGGGAGTGGGCAAAGATTTGCACAGTGAAGGGGCTTAGAAGAAAAATGCTGAACATCTGATGAGTTGAGGCAAGCTTAAGTTGTAGCTGGGAGGGACAGAAGGTTCTTGTGCTGAGAATGGCAGCATGTTAGCCTCAAAGGCACAAGCAGAGCAGATAGAAAGAGATTCACCAGTGTAGGATGCCTTGTGGGTGAGAATTAGGTTCTTAAACCTAATCCTGTATGAAACCCACAGGCAATGTTACTCAGCTGGTAATGGTGTTACATGAGTCACATTTTTTGGCATGAATGTTTTATTGCTGTGTTCTAAATGCTTTGAAGTTTCTTTACAAAATAAGTACCTGAATATACAAGTCCCATTTCCCTTTCCCTTTATTTTGCAACTCCACCCAAGCTCCACCCATTAGTTTGCCTATAGTACAAGTATATTCGGCTTATGATATATGTACTTTTAGGCATGACCTAATTTTATTATTTTATTAAACTCTGGAATGCATTGTCAGAGAATATGGTAAAAGGAGTTAGCTTAGCAGGGTTTAAAGAAGGCCTGGATAATTTCCTAAAAGAAAAGAATAAGATGGACTTGGGAAAATCCACTGCTTATTTCTAGGACATGGAGCATCAAATCTGTTTTACTGTTTTGGGATATTGCCAGGTACTTGTGACCCGGATTGGCTACTGTTGGAAAGAGGATACTGGGCTTGATGGACCTTTAGTCTCTCCCAGTATGGCAATGCTTATGTTTTTATGTTTATAAGAGCCATTGATGTGCAGTAGGCATGTCAATGTTTAGAATGCTAGCATATTTGTGTGCACACATTCACACATACATGCTTTATATAACTATGATGCCTAAGCACTATTCCATAACTATGTGCATATCTTTAATAGCATGTAGTTTGCATGTGGGTTTACACATGATTGGCATCTGGGTGCAGTGTGGGCAGGACACAAAATTATGTACATAGTACTACAAGTTCCGTGCATGGATGAATCTCTTCATAAAGGCGGTTAATTAATCCCAATAAATAAATAAATAACATCAGAATTTAGGCCTGAACATTTGCACCAGATCTATGGCTGGTGTAAGTGCTAATTCCTAAGTGCATGTGGGTGTATACCCTGCTTTGTTAATATTCTATAAAGGAAATTAGGCACCTACTTTCCTTATAGAATATGAACCAATCAGGCTCCCTCTGGCTACACTGTTTCCTCAGCTGAGCAGGAGTCCTCCACCTACACACCTGCCAATGGGGGGGGGGGGGGTGCTGTTTCACTATCACATTTTCAATAGCAAGGGACTGGCATACTCTGTAGGACTGCAGAGAGCCTGCCTGCCTCTAGCGATTGAAAACACAATATTGAGAGCCACCTCTCACCTCTCACTGTTCCCACTCAGCTTACAGAGAACAGTGCCTATGGGTGCCAATATATAGGCAAACTGTTATAGACTTGCCCTCTGTGTGTTTATTTAAAGTATACACCCTAAAGGGCATTTTAACCACATAAGTTGGCTGTTTTAAAATTGCTCACCATCTATGCAGATGAAAGCACGTGCACAGTTCTGCAACAAATGTAGTTTTAGCTATAGATAGAGGGAAGTGTTCCTGGGGGTGGGGTTGGGCAAGGATTGCAACAACACACATATTTTTGCATTTGTATGAGCACTGTTTTAGTCGGAAGAGCCATTGAAAGAAAAAGCACAGCACAAGAATCTGGGTATGTTTTCCTTTGGCAATTTTTAAAGTGAAAGCACATGATTACTTTCGTTTTGGTACAAAGTGCATGAGTTAAAGGCGCCCACACATTTTGCAGCGGTGCGGGCTCTGTGAAATCACTCTCTATATATTGACACCCAATCTCCATAGCGTTCTATACCTGCTAAAAATGCTTCCAGCACCTGTACACTGGAGAGAATGAGTCCGTATACTCCATTTGGACCAAAGAGAACAAAGTGAACATGTTCACTATTCCATATGTGTTCTTCTGGGCCCAGCACCCTCAAAACTTCCTGAAAGAGAACAAGACAAAAAAAAAATGACCACCTACTATTTGAAATGAAAGAATGTGCATTGTTATGCAAAAGATGCAGCCCCGTCTCACAGGTCCTTTGCTCATCTATTCCATCCCATTTGTCCACACTATGCAAATCATTTCAGTGTTTTCTGTTTCAAGAATTCTATTCATTCATCTTCCATCATGTACCTTTTTATACCAAGATCATGAGAATAAGGGGGAGGGGGTAGCAGTTATTCTTTATAGCTAGCTAACTGTATCATGGTGTCAGCTTCACTTTCTCTTGTACTCTTTATATTCGTTTAATTTCTTTGCGTGGTTGGCCATCTGTGACCTGCATATCATCTTCCTGTCTTGCTGTTTGCTCTGGAAGAACTTTCTTCTTTGATTGCCAAAGTTGCAGTGGTGCATAATCATTTAATGGTATTTGGAGACTTCATTATTCATATGGATTCTGATTCACCTGCAGACCTTTCCACTGTCTAGAAGGTATGGACCTCACTTTGCTCGTACATTCACCTGCACATCAGGTAAGATACTAGATCTGGTTTTTAACCTCTTCTATATTCCTCATAATTTTTCTTTATTCCTTGCTCATGGAGAGACACATTTTGGTAGAGTTTTATTTTTTTTTTTTTTTGGGGGGGTGGGGGGGTGGGGTCTGGAGTTTACCTTAGTCAGGGTCAGTTTCAAATAAAAAGCATTTTTGGAAACTACATTTTTTTGAATCAGGATGTCCCCTATTGGAGGCATTTTCAGATTTTCTGACAGATTGCGCCTTTCATTGAGTGCTCGGTAGTCCTCTCTTGCACCTTTGATTCTGTTGTGCTCCTCCCCCTCCCCCCCACATACAAAAAATGGTTAGAGCATCCCAATCAACATAATTGTGTGTTACCAGTTGTTCTCTGTCTATTCCATCAGGTTTGCTTGGATCTGTATCATCAGATTTCCAGCAACCCTCTTTCTCCCTAATTCTATAAACTTCAACGCACAAATTTACACTTATTGTGCAAAGTTGCATGCACAAGTTATAGAGTAGTTATAGTTTATTGGTACTTGCTATACCGCTTTAACTGACTAGGCAGAACTAAGCGGTTTACATACTACAGCATATATATATATATATATATATATATATATATATGGAAAAGGAATACCATTTTTATGACCACCGTCAGCTGTGCACGTAATTTAATAATTAAATGCTAACTGGTGTACCTGCTAATTGATGTTAATTGGCACTAGTTAGCCGTTATACATGCAACTGTCCTAAGTCATTATTCTATAAACTTTGCACTCAAAATCCAAAGCATGCAATTACAAGGGGGGGGGGGGGGGTCAGTAGCATGACCAGCACTTTGACCAGGTTATAGAACACTTGAATTTACAGGCCTAACTACCTGTGTTTACAGCGTTCGTGGTGATAGACCTAGTGGGCCAGGATATGTGGAGGAGAAAAATGAGATGGAAGACAAGATAAAGCAGCAGGCAGAAAGCCCTATGGTTAAGCTTTTGTATGGTACTAAATTCTTTGACCAGGAATCCCCATTCCTGGCAGCATTCCATTGATTCCTGGCATCCCGTTGTATGACATTTAAAATTTTGCTACTCACCTACCATGGTCTACACGCTGATCAGCCTTCATATTTAACTGTCTTCTTCCTTATGTCCCCAACCACAATCTGTGCTCCTCTCAAACGTCTAGTTGTCATTGAACCCCCCTTTCTACAGTTAGGCTTGATATCAAAGACTGAAGCGTAGCCAGGTTTTGACGTCTGGGGGTGCAGACGTTTTGTAAAATAGGTGCCAGCGCAAGGCTGCAGGACCGATTTGCACAGGCGCCATTTTATTCAAAATCTGTTTGGGGGAGCAACTACTCCCCTTGCACTCCAAATGTCTCTGATCACACATCGATCTGCTTCTTCTTGCTTGGACTTTCCCTTTAGAATACAATCCCATTATATTTGCATCAGAAGTTATGTCTATAGGAGTTTAAGGGTCTAAAAGCTTTATTCTTTGATCAGGCATTCATGGGGGTGTCTTAGTGGGCTGCTGCCTGATCTCAGATGTTACTCTGGTCCTTGATCATAATTGTTTTATCGTTAAGCTTTTATGTTAGAATTATGTCTTGTTTGTAGTTGGATGATTTGCACTCTAGATTGTAAACTGCTTTGATGGGCTTTTTTTTTTTTTTTTTAGCTCGATTGGCATCAAGTAAGTTTTATAGATGAATAGATTCTTCTACTATCCCTTCCCATCATGTCCCTCAACAAACTTAATGATCACACACTATTCCATTGATCCCTTTTCAGTATTTAGTTAATTTCCTTGACACTTTTACAGCTCCCTTTTCTCTTTTCTAGTACCTCCATTCATTTGGCCACTTAACCTTTCATCAGCATTCAGTTTTCTTCAACACTGTCTATAATCTATAAGTATCACAACATCCACGTATTTCAACAATAGAGCCCAGCAGTCTCATCATATTTCATGACCCTAGGGTCTACCATGCTCATTCTTCTTCCTTAATCCATCATTTGTATCTGAAAATCATCAACATGCCACAGCACGTACTGATCAATTCCATAAATCAGCCTCCAACTCATCAGCCCTACGGCATAGCATGTTTCTGATTCGTGTTACACCAGCAGCTAAACCCATCTTTGAAAGTCTCCTGTCTTACCTTCTGCCGTCACTGAGCCTTACCATTTCCATATTAGTTTTCTGTTTTCCCCACTTGAAATGTAGTAGGATCTCTCTGTTAAAGCCAACATTTAGAGAGACCTGAGGAGCATCCATCAAGCAGAATCGATCACAGAGTTCTTCGGCTGAAATGTACTGCTTACAGTGACAACTGCAGAAGTGAGAAATAGTAATAAGGCATACAGTGCCCACTGCTAGTTTACTTTCTCCTTGACAGCACTCATTTAGACACACTTTGTTTGTTCTATTTTTTCCATTACCATTGGACAAAAGTATGACAGCGCTCGCTATCAAACAGGAGTGGCCTAGTGGCTAGGGTGGTGGACTTTGGTCCTGGGGAACTGAGGAACTGAGTTCGATTCCCACTTCAGGCACAGGCAGCTCCTTGTGACTGGGCAAGTCACTTAACCCTCCATTGCCCCAGGTACAAATAAGTACCTGTATATACTATGTAAACCCCACAGAAAGGCAGCATATCAAGTCCCAGTTCCCTTTCCCTACTTCAGATTCTACATGGAATGTTGCTACTATTGGAGATTCTAGATGGAATGTTGCTACTATTTGAGATTCTACATGGAATGTTAATGTTGCTATTCCACTAGCAACATTCCATGTAGAAGCCTGCCCATGCAGCTGCGCAGGCTTCTGTTTCTGTGAGTCTGACGTCCTGCGTGCAGGACGTCAGACTCACAGAAACAGAAGCCTGCGCAGCTGCATGGGCAGGCTTCTACATGGAATGTCACTAGTGGAAGAGTGGCCTAGTGGTTAGTGTGGTGGACTTTGGTCCTGAGGAACTGAGTTCGATTCCCACTTCAGGCACAGGCAGCTCCTTGTGACTCTGTGCAAGTCACTTAACCCTCCATTGCCCCAGGTACAAATAAGTACCTGTATACAATATGTAAGCCGCATTGAGCCTGCCATGAGTGGGAAAGTGCAGGGTACAAATGTAACAAAAATAAAAAAAATTCTGAGGTCACGTCACTTTGACATTGTGGACGTCCATTTGCATTATATTTTAAATGACTGGCTGGATACGGTGGTTTTGTGTATTCTTTTAAAGCAGGTATGAGGCAGTACTTGGCTGAGAGATTTGATGTTATATTAGGTAAGGTATCATTTTACTTGTATATCTCCATTACTTTGACTTTTTAAAGTTTTTATCTTCACAGTAGCAGTTTCTTCGCATGACTCATCTTTGTTGCTGCCTTTTTTCCCCCCACCATTTGCACAAAGCATATTGATTTTATGATACGTGGAGGCGCATTTTCGAAATGACGTCTAAGTCCAACTTTGGAAGTTTTGCTAAAAATGTCCAAAATTCAAGTGGGAAATATAGCCATTTTCAAAACAGAAAAACGCCTATCTTTTTTTTTTTTTTAATGGCTGTTTGCTAGATGTTTTTTGAGCTTTGTGCATTTATCTTTTTTTGTCCATTTTCGGAAAAAAATATGTCCAAGTGAAAAATGAACAAAATCAAGCCATCGGGATCTAGGAGGAGCCAGCAGTAGACTGGCCACACAGACATCCCTGAAGAGCAATGAAGCACCCTAGGCATGATAAATAGATTCTAACCCCAATTGTGCACATAAGTTACTAGTACTTACATGTGTGACTGTTACAGTAATTCTATAACATATAAACAAGTCTGCCTTAGTATGTAGTTGCAAGGGGGCATTCACAGGGGAAGGAACATGGATGTTGCATAGGCATGTCCAACATTTATGCTCATAACTTACACAATAATGTAAATTACATGCTAAAATTTTACATTTAGGCATGTGCATTTATGCCTGCTATTGACACCGAGCAAGTGGGCACGCTTAAATGTAGATGTTGACATGAACACCCAACTTATCAAGTATTTCGAGTTCCTTTCCTTATAATTTCTTGTATTTCTTTTCTTTTTTTTTAGATTGTAAACCGCTTTAAACTGCTAGTTAGCAAAGGTGGTATAGCAAATGTGAATAAACTTTAAATTATCTGGCCAATATTTAAAACTATTTAGACCAGTCAGGAACAGCTCCTGGCCAGTTAAATAGCCTAACCAGCTAAGTGTTAATATTCAGTGTGAGATAGCTGGCAATCTTGGCTGAAAATTACCGCTTAGTGGCTAGCAGGTTAACACCAATGTTCGTTGGCTGATCGGCTACGTTTATCAGCCAGATAGATCTGTATAAATAGCAGGTCTATCTTTGGACACTATAACTTAGGTGGTCAGATGATGAATATTGGCTTAACTAGCTATGTTTTTAGCAGCCAGAAAACCCCCAGTTATGGAATTGCCCCATAGTACTCAATTCTATATATGGCGCCTGAAAAATCATCGCCAAAAAAATTTCCACCTAGGCATATCCTATAAACCTCATCCAAAATTAGGCGCAGTTTATGGAATACAACTAGGGTGTTTATAAAATACGCCTAGTGGCCATGACTGCACCTAAGTCTAGGTGCGTCCATTTATGCCAAGTTAAACGGTGTAGATACCAGCGCCTAAGATAGAGGCGGAGCAGGTATATTCTATAACCCTGCGCATAGTTTTTCAGAATTCCCATGACCCACCCATTCCATGCCCATAGCCACACCCCTTTTTTGGCAGCATGCATTAGAATTTATGTGCACTGCTTTGCAGAATATGCTTAGCTCATAGTGTGTGTAAATTCTAATTAATGCCAATTAGTGCTGATAATTGCTTGCTAACATCCAATTATCAATGCTGCTTAGCTTGTTAACTAATTAACCCCCCTGTTTACAAAGCCACCCTAGCGGCTGCTGTGTGGCAATGCCAACACAGCCCATTCAAGTACCACACCAGAAGCTGCTAGTGTGGCTTTGTCAACAGGTGCCTAAGTTGTGCACAATGTTGTGGAATATGCTTAAATTTCTGTGCAGAAATCTCGGCACAATATGTAGAATCCAGGGGATAGTGGGGAAAATTTTAATTAATGTATTAAAACAGAAAGTTCTACCCAGAGCTAATGATGCTTAGCTTCCAAGATGCATGCAAGTGTGTCTGTAGTCCATGCATATGTGTGGATTCCAAAAAAACCTCCTTCCTTCAGTACAAATAAGATACTTTATGAAACTGTGTGCTAACACAATTGGTAAACATATTTTTCCACTCAATGTAATATTAAACAGTGGAATTTGCACTATATCAAATAAAGTTGATGATGAATTTCTTGCTGGAAGATATGGTCAAGGCATTAGCATAGTTGGGTTTAAAAGGAGGAAAAATCTAGGTAGGCTTCAGGAAAGCAACCATTCATTCTTTGGAATGAGCAAAACGGAATGGATCCACTCTTTGGGACTTGTTGGGTAGATGGGTTGGCCACTGTTAAAGATGGTGTGACTCAGTAGGGCACATCTTAGGTTGCCCTCTCTCCATCTCACATGTCCTGAAGATCCAGTGGGGACAGGATACCATTAACAAAAGTTACTATTGTATGAGTTACATGCACACACACACACACTTGGACTCACATATAGATATAGCAATCTTGTAAGCTTTTTTCCCTTGGAAAGTAGAAGGAAAATGAAAAGAGAATATAGAGTGTGGAATGGTAATAAAAATACACTGACATTCCAAGCTCGGGACTGAGTTCTCCACCAAACTGGCCACAGAGAAGTGTGCAGTCATACTGCTGTGGGACAATGCACTTTCGGGTAGAAGCTAAGCGAACTTCCACGGGTGTACAGCGCTCTTCCACCTAGAACAACATATAGGAGTCAGAGATATGCCCCAAAACATGGAGTTCATTTCAGAAAAAAACATTTAACAGTAAATACTAGTGTCTAAAGAGTATGAGACATCTTCTAACTTCAGCCAAGAATCTCAACTTCCGGGACACTTAAAAGTCATTAAGATATGCCTCTGCTATTAATGTCAGATATCACCAAATACTTATTCTGCTATGGTTACTGCCCTACCTGAGGGTGGCAGTTCAGGTCACTGTTGCCATCAGAACGCTCCTTTCCTCTCTCATCATAGTAAACAAAGCCAGCCAGGCATATACAGGAGCCATCCGACTCTTGGAAGGCCCGGTTCTGCCCTTGACAATGACAGCTAGTTGCACCTTAAAGAAAATAGGGTCTATAGTTATGACATGATGGTATACAAGCCCTCATTTCTGGTTCTACAGTAGAATTTATTGACTCCAACCCCGGGCCTTCACAGTGGCTATCAGAAGTAACAGTCAGGTTGATATTAAAAACTTGTTATACGTTCACCAGCATCTACTGAATGTATAAACTGGCCTATTTGTACATTTAAAAAAATATATACAGGATGAGGCAAAATAAAGCAACCACCTAGAGTTTTTTGCCATTTTCTCAGCATCTGCTTTAAATTTCAGCGAGAAATTTTACATACTTACCCCCTGTTTACTAAGCTGTACAGCAATGCGGACATAGTCTATTCAAAATGAATGGGCTGTGTTGGCATTACCGCACCGACTGCTGCTAGCACAACTTAGTAAACAGGGGGGTTATTTAGTCATCATGCTTATATATTGCTTGGAGGCAGGTTGCCTGTTGTTTATATGTATACTAGCCGTTGAGCCAGTAAAAACGGGCTGGTATAGAGGTTTTCCTCCCCTCGCGGTCACCACCGCTCCCCTCCCCCCCGCGAAGTCGCCACCGCTCCCCACCCCTCGAAGTCGTCGCCGCCGCCGCCACCCCTCCACCTGGTCCAGGCCCTCTCTTCACTTCTGAACTTACAGATCCATTCGCCGAACGCAGCAACGCACATCAGCTGAGCTGCCCCTTCCTTCTCTGCCTGTGTGTGTCCCGCCCTCGCTGACGTTACGTCACAGGAGGGCAGGGCCACAGGCAAAGAAGGAAGGGCTCACTGCAGCTCAGCTGATGTGCGTTGCTGCGTTCGGCGAATGGATCTGTAAGTTCAGAAGGGAAGAGAGGGCCCGGGCTGGGTGGAGGGGTGGCGGCGGCGACTCCGAGTGGGGGGGGAGCGGTAGCAACCTCGGCGGCGCAGTTTCCCTCTCTGTCCCGCCCCCCCCCCCCGTCATCACTATTGACGCGGGGGCGGGACAGAGAGGGAAGTCTCTACTGCGCATTTGCGAGTGAGTACGGTCACTCGCCGTTTATATGTTTGATGTTGGACATTGTTTATATCAGATTGTATTGCCTGTAGCAGTTTACAGTGCTTGTGCCCTTAAGAAAGACAAGAAGTTCTTTTGGACTACAAATTTTAGTCTTCCTGCACTGTTCTGTAATAGGCTTTTTCTGAGCACATGTCCCAGTTCCCTATGTATTATGGGACTTTTACTATTGACTGGCCCTTGTCCCTGTGTATACTGGCTGAAGTCCACCCATTCTCTCTCCATTGAGTGAAAGGAATCTGTCTGCAGTATGCTTGTTATGAATTTTAACACTGTACCTTGCTGCTTAAGTCTTTAAGAAGCTTTGTAACATCATCAAATTTTCACCAGTTTAAAAATATTTACGGCACCCACTCTTCAGCCAGTGCTGAAAACAGCTCCTAGCTTACTCTGCAGTGAGAGAGAGAATGAGCTGGTAGAGAATAGACTCCCAATTCTGCAAGGCAGCGACTCTTGTCCAGCACATCTAACTGTAGGTTATTTTCTTTTGTTTGAATTTGCATTAAAGAAGATTGTGGTTCAAGAGTTCTGAGTCTATTCTCTGGTTTAACTGACAGTCTAGCTTAGTGTTTGAGACAGCACTTTTGCAAGGACTGTACACTTAAGCTATGTTGATGTTAATGACATTTTAGCGTTGTTGCGTAGCGATTTTTGCACATTAATAAAATGTGTGCGCTAAAATACAGTAAAATAATGTCATTCAAATGATGCAATTAACAATGTGTCATAATTTCGCAGTCACTGTGAATACTCAAAGTGTCCACCCCCAGCTTTAACACAGGCCAACAGTCGCTTTGGGAAGTTCTTAACAGCCTTGTCGATCGTTCCTCATTGCAGGCTGTACCAGATCATCTGCAGTGCTTCCTTGAGTTTGGAGATTGTTTACGTCCTTGGGTGGAGTTTGTGATAGGCCTCCAACATTGCTCCCCAGACAAAAGTCTATGTCACTGTGACATCATTAACAGTAAGCTAGTACCCTATTTTTTTTTTTCAAATAATAGTAGTTTTATAGTGCATTTTTGAATGCGCAAAAATTGCTGGGTGGTCACGCTAAAGTCTGCAATTTCACTGTGTTTAACGATAATCTCATTCCACTGGGCACATAAACATACATAGTAATAACAAATAAAGCTGCAAAATTTCATGTTGAAAATCCAAGCAGTTGCTGAGAAAACAGCATACAGCTCTAGGGGGTTACTTTTTGTCACTTCACCCTGTACAAACCTAGTTGCTATTTTGTAATTTTTCTTGTACTGTCCTTTAAACTAGGCCCATGTAAGTTTAGAAAACGAGAACAGCTAAACACTTCACCCATGGAATCCCTTCTCCCTAGAAAATTTCTTTTGCTTCTCAGAACTTTCTTCTGTGTTGTAATTTTCCATTTCATTCAGCAACTCTTCTCTTGAAACACTGATGGGCCGATGATCAGAAGTAAACGCAGGTGCAAGAGGCTGTTAGCGCCATGCTAGTGCCTGCGTTTCCTACCACCCCATGATCAGAGCCCCCCAAGCGTGTGAAACAATGCGCTCGCGGGCTCTGAACGCAACTAGCATATAAATGCATGCAAAACAGGGCTCTTAGCACAAGTAGCATACAAATGCATGCAAAACCTATTCATCCCTAATTATCAGCGACCAGCGTACCAAAGATTGACTTGCTGGCCGCAGCAAACCCTATGCCAGCTCGGAGCTGATGTTAGAGTTTGCAGACCATTGGAGAGGAATGGTGAGCCCTGTTCAGCATACATTTGCATGCTAGCAGGGCCTCATTCCCCCCAATGAAGGGGTCCCCCTGCAGGAACCGACGACCCGACCGATGATCCCCTCCCTCCCAGCGACAGAGGGCTGGAGGTCCGGTGGACCACCGATCCCCCCAACATCCCCCCTAACACAGGTTCAGGGAGGGCTGGAGATACGGTAGGTCTCCAGCTCTCCCTAACCCCCCCCCCCCAGCATTTCTAAGAAGTCCCTGGTGGCTCAGTCGGTGGCCGACGACCCCCCCTCAGTGACAGACAGATGGAGGTCCGGCAGACCTTCGGTCACCCCAACCCCTCCCGACCCAGGTTCAGGGGGGGGGGGCAGGAGATCTAGTGGGTCTCCAGCCCCCCTAACCCCCTGCAGCATTGGCAAGAAGTTCCTGGTGGCCCAGTGGGCTGCGGTCAATCCCCCCACCCCCCCTACCTTGGGTTGGAGGAGGGAGGCGCCCAGCCCTGCCCAGTGTATCCTGGGGTGCGCTGGGTGGGGCTTCACACCTTATAAGGGAAAACATTTTTGGTTCTCAGCCTGCTGCTCTAAGTACCATCTGCTCCCACAGAGTCACCCAATTTTGTGTCATTTTTAGCCAGGACATGGCCAGTCTTTAGTACACAAGGAAACAGTGCTCCTGTTCTTACAATCAGAGTGGATACTGGCAGTGGAGGCCACTATTTCTTATGTAAAATGGAGCAATGTAAGGATGAAACCTGCATACACCGAGAGAGGATAGAAAAAGCAACTTATTCAGAGGGACCATCATGGGACTGGAACAATTTGAATGAACATATACAGGAGGATGGTCTGAAAGCAGCAGGATGCTGTGGAATGCATTATTTAATTCAAAATGTAGGATGTGGTGGAATAGCCTAATGGTCGAAGCAGTCAGCTAATTGAAAATGTATGATTAACATAACGCAGTATCTAAATGTGGATCTCTCTCATCTATAATGCATGCCTACCTATTTTAAAATTCTTTTTATGTTTCTAGAAGACATTAAGCTATAAAGGTTCTTATCTGAATGTAATCAGACCTAATCTCTCCTGCTAAATAAACAGTAAGGCCAAAAATATCCGGTGTCCACTGTTACCATCAATGCACAAAGTCTGCGGCAACAACTTATCTGTGTCCTGCCAAATCCTAAAGCACCAGGACTGTAAATCAGGGTCTGAATAGAGGGCCAGCTGGTCAAAGAATTGCATGAATATGAGAATATAAAGACGGGGTGCAAACAGAAATGAGTACCAATGGGGTCTCTACAAAATATTTAGTGGCACATAACCATGCTGTAGAACATACATAGAGGGGCATAATTGAACGAAAACGTCTATCTCCATGGGCGTTTATCTCCGAGAACGGGTCCATGAAGGGGCGGACCGAACCGTATTTTCAAAAAAAATAGACGTCCATGTTTTATTCGACAATTTGTGAGCTGGGCGTTTTTGTTTTTCAGTGATAATGGAAAATGAAAGCGCCCAGCTCAAAAACGAATAAATATAAGGCATTTGTTTGTGGGAGGGGCCAGGATTCGTAGTGCACTGGTCCCCCTCACATGCCAGGACACCAACCGGGCACCCTAGGGGGCACTTTTACAAAAACAAAAAAAAAGGTAAAAGAGCTCCCAGGTGCATAGCACCCTTCCCTTGTGTGTTGAGCCCCCCAAATCCCCCTCAAAACCACTGCCCACAAGTCTACACCATTATTATAGCCCTAAGGGGTGAAGGGGGGCACCTACATGTGGGTACAGTGGGTTTGGGGGGTTGGACGACTAATAAGCATTAAGCAGCATAATTGTAACAGGTAGGGGGGATGGGTCTAGGTCCACCTGCCTGAAGTCCACTGCACCCCCTAACAACTGCTCCAGGGACCTGCATACTGCTGCCAGGGAGGTGGGTATGACATTTGATGGTGAAAATAAAAAGTTGTGAAACATCATTTCTTGTGGTGGGAGGGGGTTAGTGACCACTGGGGGAGTCAGGGGAGGTCATCCCCGATTCCCTCTGGTGGTAATCTGGTCATTTAGGGCACTTTTTGGGGCCTTATTCGTGAAAAAACAGGGTCCAGGAAAAGTGCCCTAAATTCTAGTTACAAACGCATACTTTTTTTCCATTATCGGCGAAAGGCGCCCATCTCTCCTCGGCCGATAACCACGCCCCAGTTCCACCTTCGCCACGCCTCCAACACGCCCCCGTCAACTTTGTACGCTTCCGCGATGGAGTGCAGTTGAAAACGTCCAAAATCGCCTTTCCATTATACCGATTTATTCGTTTTTGTGAGATAAACGTCTATCTCCCGATTTGGGTCGAAATCTAGGTGTTTTTCTCTTTCAATTATAAGGTGGATAGGATTTCAAAATGAAATTTATGAGCATTTTTTTTCTGACCACGCTCTTCCCTGTACTTACAGCCAGACCCTTGTGTCTATTGATGTGAAACAGGGCGACAATTTTCTGCCTCAGTTTAACAAGGGAGCTGCTGAGTTACTCTGTTATAATAACTTTTAAAAATGGCCCCCTCCTACCACAAAGAACATTTATCAAAACAAAAATCATATGGCCTCCCTGTTTCAGACTTTAATAGTACTGTAACCACTAGGTTACTCCTCCATCATGTCGACAAACTATTTCCTCCTCTAGTCCATACCTACTCAGAATGACCTTCATTCACGCATGCAGCTTCTTCTGCTTAAACTACTCTACCTAATTTTTATGCCTCATCTAGGGGCCCTTTTAATAAGCGGCAGTAGCCCACTGCGGGCTTACAACATGCCAAACAAGAACTACTGCTGGGCTACCGTAGGATCCTGGTGGTATTTCCAACCCCCAGTGCGCACCACTTTCAGCATTACAAAAATATTTTATATTTTGTAGTGCTGGTGTTTACGCGGTGGTAATCATACTGCTGGGTTGTTTCCAACCTCAATGGTGGCGGTAAGGTACAGAGAAGGGCAACAAAAATGATAAAGGGGTTGGGATGACTTCCCCATGAGGAAAGGCTGAAACGTCTAGGGCTCTTCAGCTTGGAGAAAAGACGGCTGAGGGGAGACATGATAGAGGTCTAAAAAAATAATGAGTGGAGTGGAACGGGTAGACGTGAATCATTTGTTTACTCTTTCCAAAAATACTAGGACTAGGGGCATGTGATGAAGTTACAAAGTAGTAAATTTAAAATGAATCAGAGAAAATGTTTCTTCACTCAACGTGTAATTAAACTCTGGAATTCGTTGCCACAGAATGTGGTAAAGGCGGTTAGCCTAGCAGGGTTTTAAAAAGTTCTGCACAGCTTCCTAACGGAAAAGACCATAGACCATTATTAAATTGACTTGGGAAAATAAATTGCTCATTTCTGGGATAAGCAGCATAAAATGTTTTGCACATTTTTGGGATCTTGCCAGGTATATTGTGACCTGGATTGGCCACTGTTGGAAACAGGATGCTGGGCTTGATGGACCTTTGGTCTGTCCCAGTGTGGCAATACTTACATACTTACGTACTTAAATGGCTACACAGTAAGTGGTTCACTTACTGCATGGCCATTTCTTAAAAAAAAAAAAAAGAGACAGCCTTTTACCCATTGTGGTAAAAGGGGGTCTCAGCACCTGTCAAAAACACACGTTGACACTAGCGCAGGCCCCTTTTTACCACAGCTTAGTAAAAGGGTCCCTTAGTAAAGAACTGCTTGTTTCTTGCCATGACAAAGTGTTAATAAGGTATTAACTCACCTGTCTGAGAAAAGGAGGAGCTTCCACAGGGAAAGCAAGCTTTCTGAGCAAACAAATGGTTAAAGGTACCGGCAGGGCATGGGTAGCAGTCTGCAGAACGTTTTGCAAGGCTTCTGTTGCCATAGGTTCCTGGGGGGCAGGGCACAGGACCTGAGACCATAGAAGGGCAGTAGTGACCAACAGGGCAGGGATGCTGATGATAGCTTTCCACACCTGGGAAGACAGTGATGGAGGTTCAGAGGAAACATGAAAAAAATAAATTTCATAATGGACAGAGTGGTACAAGCCTGAAATAACCAGGGCTTTTTTTTTGAGGGGGTACTTGGGTGGGGGGTACTGGCTCTTTTTCCATCGTCTGCTAAAATTGACCCATGGACTCCAAGTTTTAATGAAAGAGCTCAGGCTGTACACACCAATTCTGCCTTGTCATAGATTCTGTGAATGGTTGCAGGGGGCCTGGCTATTGTGGGGTAGGTCCCTCAGTGATCACCTCACCCATGAAGGGTGGCCTAGCTTTTGAGTACCGGCACCTTTTTTGCTAGAAAAAAAACGCACTGGACATAACCTAAGAGCAGAGGTGATAAAAAACAAAACTGACAGAATTTAAGCATTCTCCCCCCCCCCCTTTTTATTTATCTGCCCCCCCTTTATCTATCTTGGTGTGACTGTTAAATTTTTCTGTCTGACATGGCATTATTTTTCCTTTTCTTTTAATTTTTAGTCTGTACACTGCTCTGGACTGTCTTGCCAGTTAGAGCACTCTAGCAGGTTATAATAAACTATAAATTATGTACACAATCGATAATTTAGGTTAGCCCACTTTATTTAGAATTTTATTCGGCCACAATAAAAATAAAACAGTAGGGTTCCTTTTACAAAGCAGTGCTACCGCATTCCACACATGCTAATCAGTAGCGTTGCTTTGTAAAAAAAGAGCCCCAAATAAATACCAATAAATAGCACAAGGTAAATTCATTATATAAAAGTTAAAATAGAAATGGTCAATAAGGTTGCAAACAGAACAAACACAGGGGTCTTTTTACCAAGCTGCGGGGAAAAGGGTCCTGTGCTAGTGACGGGGGCCATTATTTCTGTATGCCAGGGCCCTTTTTACTGCAGCTTGTAAAAGATGAAAAACAAAATGGCCACATGGTGGAATGAAAACAGGAATTCACTCTGAAAACTGGATAAGTTATCAACTGTGTGCGAAGAGAGGAACAATTCCCCTGTAGTATGTTAAACACAATGCAAGCCGTCTTAAAAATATCCAAGCAGAAACTGGTAACCAATGTAAGCTTCTTAACAAAGGTGTCACATGGTCATCATGAGAGCAGCCAAGCCAGCCATAGATCATTTTGGCTGCAGTATTTTGTAATAATTGCAACCTTTTAACCAGGGGCATATCTGCGTGGGGCCACGGGGGCCTGGGCCCCCGTAGATTTGGCCCTGGACCCCCCTGCCGATGACCCTCTCCACCCCCCTCCTGCCACCAACCCGCCGTCATCTATCTTTGCTGGCGGGGGACCCCAATCCCCGCCAGCCGAGGTCCTCTCTTCCATTGCAGCAAAGCTTCCTGTTCTGAGAAACGTGCAGGACGTCAGACTCAAAATTTGAAACTGAAGGAAGCTTTGCTGCAACGGAAGAGAGGACCTTGGCTGGCGGGGGTTGGGGTCCCCCGCCAGCAAAGGTAGGCGACGGCGGCGGGGGAGGGTTGGTGGCGGGAGAGGTGGTGGAGAGGGTCGTCGGCAGGGGGAGTCAAAGTTGGTGGGGGGGGGCAGCAATGGCGGGGGGGGGGGGGGGTCGGCGGCGCTGGGGGGGGAGGCTAAAATGTGCCCCCTCACTCTGGCTCTGGCCCCTCCTCCCGCCGAAGTTCAGATACGCCTCTGCTTTTAACTAATCTCTCCAGAAACAATTATTTGGAGGAAAAACAGAGGTTTATAGGGAAGACATGAGAAAAAAAGCTGGAAGCCATTCAGGCCTGCAATCCTCTTTAAAATGTTGACATTTAGGCTTCCTGTAAGTCTTCAATTCTACAGCACCTTTCCAAACAGTTTCCTACAACATCCCAAGGACATCACTGTGTATTCACCTGACGGACAGCTGAAACCCTCTGGACAAGCCTGACACAGAACACTGCCAGTGGCACTGGAGCGGTAGGTTCCCACCTCACAACTCCTGCAGCTTTTTTGTAAAGAATCTCGAAGTCCAGTCCCTTCCACTGGCATATGACCTCCATCACAGGGCAGCATCTGAGCACTGCCAGGGGGGCAGTAATAAGGAAAAATGCACCTGAAACAGAGAAGAAGTAGAGCTTGCAATTAGCAAATGAAACCATTCTTCTACTCTTTTTTTTTTTTAAATTACTGAGGCACATATTTATTTATTTAGATTTTGCTCACACCTTTCTCACCAGTAGCTCAAGGTGAGTTACATTCAGGTACTCTGGATATTTCTCTGTCCCAGGAGGGCTCACAATCTAAGTTTGTACCTGAGGCAACAGAGGGTTAGGTGACTTGCCCAAGATCACAAGGAGCAGCAGTGGGATTTGAACCAGCCACCTCTAGATTGCAAGACCAGTGCTCTGACCACTAGGCCACTCCTCCACTATAGCAACATTCCATATAGAATCTCAAATAGTACCAACATTCCATGTAGAATCTCAAATAGTAGCAACATAATCTCAAATAATTTATTTGGATTTTGCTCACACCTTTCTCAGCAGTAGCTCAAGGTGAGTTACATTCAGGTACTCTGGATATTTCTCTGTCCCAGGAGGGCTCACAATCTAAATTTGTACCTGAGGCAATGGAGAGTTAAGTGACTTGCCCAAGATCACAAGGAGCAGCAGTGGGATTTGAACCAGCCATCTCTGGATTACAAGGCCAGTGCTCTAACCACTAGGCCACTCCTCCATTGTAGTGTTACTGTATTGATAACATAGTGGTATATCAGAATGCAATGTATGGTAAAGGGATTTGTTATACCATCTTTCTGTGGTACAACCAAAGCAGTTTATATTTATTATACACAGGTACTTTCTCTGCAATGGGCTCACAAAATGGAGGGTTAAAGTGGCTTGCCCAGAGTCATAAGGAGCTGCAGTGAGAACTGAATCCAGTTCCCCTGGTTCTCAGCCCGCAGCACTAACCATTTGGCAAGTATACGCATAACTCCTGAGGGATGCCTGATACTTACAGGTGTTTAACAGATGATCCTTCAGGACAAAAGTAACCTCCTGGACACAATGGTGGAATCCCAGTGTGTGGCCCACAATAGGAACCTGCTCTGCAAATGGTCTCACTGATAGAACCTGGCAAGTGATTGAAGGAGGTTTCAGTGAAAAGTCTTCCATTCACATCAAAACAATCACTAATTACTTTCTGTAGACCATCGGTGGCTACATACTAAGGTCATCTTATCAATGTAGGGTATTCCACAAAGTCAAAAAGCAGAAAATTAGCAATAGTGATGTCACCAGGACTATCCCATGTGTCAATAACACAGTGATAAAATCAAGTTGATCCTTGGAACATTTCAAGAGATACACTGTTCTGTGATCATCTGGGGCATTGTTAATTCCATCAATTAAAGGCTTGATGATAGGAAAGTAAATGTAGCATTCATCTCATTTCCATACAGAAACTCCCCATACAGTTTCCCTTTGAAAATTTTGGGCAGGCCAAAACAGCCAGTAGAAGAGTATCCACAGAACAAAGCACGTGCAGTAAAGAATGTGAGGGGAATTCAAAACGAAACTCTAGTGTGTATTTTCTCTTCCTCACCTGGTTGCACCCTGTACCCATCCTTTCCGCCTATTAATTTGAATGTTGGGTGGGGGTGGCTTTTGCCTGTGAGGATTTACCCATTTGTTGCGCAAATTCTTTTGAAAATCATTGTCAGAGTAGATGAAAAACGCTGATACAACGTCAACAGATGACTGTGGGGGAATTCTATATATGGGGCCTTAAAAATTTTAAAATAGGTACTGTAAAACCATGTGATTAGCGTGATTCTATAAACTACACCTAAAGTTTCACATAGTTAATACATTCTTGTACAGTTCTTGCAACTAAAATTTAGGTGCACCCATTTAGGCCACCTAAAACCAGGCCTAAATACCTGTACCTAAGTTGGGCACAGATCAGGTGAATTTTATAATAGTACACATAGTTTTTTTGAAACTCCCACAATTCGCCCATGGCCACGCCCCCTTTTCGATTGTGCATTAGAATTTACCCACACTGTGTTATAGAATACACCTACTTGTGTGCATTAATTCTAATTAAAGCCAATCAGTGCCACTAATTGGTTAAGTACCAATTATCGGCACTGATTAGCTTGTTAACCAATTAAGTTGTGCGTGCAATTTGGCCATGTGGCCAAATTATCACGCACAACTTAAGGCGCCATCTATAGAATTTGTGTGAGTTATGTGTTCATTCTGGATGAATGCATCGAAGAGCATGCTCTCACCTTGAGGGCACTCATAGCCTGGTCTACAAGGTATGCCGTTGACATTGGCCTGCTTCGTCAGTGCTGGATCAGGACAATAGTACCCAGGAGGACACAGGTCGCAATCCTCCAATGAAGCTCCTCCATGTTGGGTCCTCAGAGTACCAGCTGGACACAATACAGGGTCACTCATGCCTGGGCACCAGTATCCCGGGGGGCATGGATAATTTTCAAATGCTGTAAGACCTTATCAGAATGAATGAAAGTGAGAAAATTATTTGCTTGAGCAGACAGGACAGTTTAACTGACACTCCTATGGAAAAGTCTCATTTTGAATTTTCAGGTAAAAGGTTACATACAGTATGTGATTACATAAATGATCTATTATGTAACTGCCTGCCTGATAAGAGAATATATCTGTGTACAGCCTGTATATGTGTAAGTTTACCTGCTGTCTGAAGATGTATTTTGCCAATAGGGATAGAAAGAGGTTTGCATTTGTGCACATACTTTTGAAAATTCAAGTTTATGCACACAGTTTTACCCAGAACATTTGTGCACCCATAAAACCACCGATATTTAGATCATGGGAGGTAGCTGGACTGCCTTCTGTGGTCAGAGCTGAGCCTGGATAATCAATGCTGGGCTGTTTTTGGTGACCGGCATTAGATAAGCTGGATAAATTGGATAAGGTTAGGGTGGTGGACTGTGGTCCTGGGGAACTGAGGAACTGAGTTTGATTCCCACTTCAGGCACAGGCAGCTCCTTGTGACTCTGGGCAAGTCACTTAACCCTCCATTGCCCCATGTAAGCCGCATTGAGCCTGCCATGAGTAGGAAAGCGTGGGGTACAAATGTAACAAAAATAAATTAACAGTTTATTTTTGGCCACTAAGAACACAGCTGGCCAAGCCAATATTCAGCACTGGCCGGCTAAGTTCATAGTGGCCGAAGATAGACCTGTTATTGATGAGTCAGATTTGGCCACCAAACTTAGCCAGCAATGTGCTGGAAATCAGCAGATAGCCAATCATGCAATGTAACCGACCATCCGGAAATATTCAGTGGGAGAAAGCCAGTTATCTCCTGATGAATACTGGTGGATAGCCAGTTAAGTACCATTTAACTGGCCAGGTGCCATTCCTGGCTGGTTAAATGGTTTTGAACACCAGCTGGATATCTTCCTGGGCTCAGTTTCAAAGTCCATGCATACCTTCACTTTGAAAACCTGGTAAAGTCTGCATAGAGAAGAGCACGCATGTACTGTAAACCCATGCCTGTACTTATAACTGAGAACTTAATGGCCTTCCTGGCCTTGAATTTGGATGCTCACCTGTCGTCCAGCAGTGATAGCCTGAGGGACACCAGTGACAATCTCCTGGTCTTTCTGCTCCAGTTTCTGCTCTGTAAGTATGCACAGGACACTCCTGAGGTCCCAGAGGGCTTTTGACGTCGGTGTCATTTTCTCTATTGCAATAATGTCCAGCTGGACATGGTAAGCTCACTGGTTCACCTGAGAATAAGCAGATGCTGATGAAGAGCTGACTGTGGGATTTAGAGCATAAGACTTCCATACCGGGTCTGATCAAGGGTCCATCGGGCCCAGAATCCTGTCTTCCCTTGACTAACCCCCTTCATTAGTAATACCTACTCACCTTAGCAAGTTAACCTCATGCTTAGGGGCTGTGCATTCATTTGAAGGACATGGAAAACACATTCTTTCTAAAAGAGTGAAAAGTACTAACAATTTTACTCCTATAATGAACAAAATGAAAATTCCCCTTCCGTGGGAGGGGGGTGCAGAGCTCGAGGGGAGGGGGCACATTTTAGCTCCCCCCCCCCCCGCCGCCATTGCCGCCCCCCATCTCTACCGACCCCCCTCCCGCCGCCGCCTACCTTTGGTTTTGCTGGCGGGGGACCCCAATCGCCGCCAGCCGACGTCCTCTCCGACTGTTCTGCTGCAGTCAGACTCAGAAAAGTCTTCCTTCAACAGTTGCATGCTGACATCCTGCACGTACAACGTGCAGGATGTCAGCATGCAACTGTTGAAGGAAGAAGACATTTCTGAGTCTGACTGCAGCAGAACGGTCGGAGAGGATGTCGGCTGGCGGGGATTGGGGTCCCCCGCCAGCAAAACTGAAGGTAGGCGGCGGCGGGGGTGGTTTCGCCGGGAGGGGGGTCCCGACTGAAATCTATGGGGGCCCAGGCCCCCTCAGGCCCCACGTAGCTACGCCACTGCCCTAAACGATACGGAAAATGGTAAAAAATGGTAAAAATTGAAAACTGTTGGGCTTATTCCCCAGTACCTTCTTTACACCAGTGTCCAGCTGGACAGGGCAAGCAGTCCTTCCTCTGCCTGGCTCCTGAGCTGGTTCTGATGCTGTTAGCTGGACATGGGCTGGGAAATGAAGTGCCTTCCTCACAGTAGGAACCTAAGTGAGGAAAAAAAACGGAACATGATAAAAATTCAGAGCGAAATGATACAACGATTACAATACAATGATTCCTGTCATATGCAGAGAAAGTAGGGACAATTCTCTGGCCAATCTCTCAGCAGCAAGATTCAAAGGCAGACCTCTCTAAGGGGCCCTTTTTACAGAGCAGTGGTAAGCCCAACAGGGGCTTATCGCTCACACTTCCGAGACTACCGCCAGCCAGGAGAAAAAGAAAAATCCCACAAATGGCTTGCTCGGCGATAACCCGGTGGTAATCGGGCATTGCCGCGTGCTGTCCGGTTACTGGCAGGTTAGCATGGGAGCCCTTACCACCACCTCAATGGGTGGCAGTAAAGGCTCCCTGGCTGTGGTAAAAAGGGGCCTGGCGCATAGAAAAAACAGCCCCTGTCACTAACGCAGGGCCCTTTTTCCGCAGCTTGGTAAAAGGACCCCTTATTTTGCTTCAGTTATTCATGCAAATCCACACAGGGTGTGAACTAATTCAGGTAGTTTGGTGGTTGCCCTTTGAATCTCTTTCCCTACCAACATTGTGCTCCTTTTACAAAGCCATGCTACCGATTAAGGTTGTGCTGAATGAGAAGAAGGTCATTCAGTTCCCATGGACTTCTTCGCATTCAGTTCACACTAATTGGTATCACGGCTTAGTAAAAGGAGTCCATTGTGTAAAAGTTTCTTTCCTCTCTCTGCTTTGAATGCTCCCAAACCTACGGAGAAGTCCAGGCTGTATTGTGAGGACAGAATGCGAGTTCATCCCAAGTACACAGAGAGGATGTATTGTGAGAATGTTTATAAGAACATAAGTGTTGTCATACTGGGACAGATCAAAGGTCCATCAAGCCCAGTTTCCAACAGTGGGCAAACCAGGTTAAAAGTACTTGGCAAGATCCCAAAACAGTACAATACATTTTATGTTGCTTATCCTAGAAATAAGCAGTGGATTTTCCCCAAATCCATAATAATGGCTTATGGACTTTTCTTTTAGGAAGCTATCCAAAGCTTTTTTAAACCCCACTAAGCTAACTACTTTTACTGCATTCTCTGGCAACGAATTCCAGAGTTTAATTACACATTGAGTGAAGAAATATTTTCTCTGATTTGTTTTAAAATTATTACTTTGTAGCTTCTTTGCGTGACCCCTAGTCCTAGTATTGTTGGAAAGAGTAAGCAAGTGATTCACCTCTACCCGTTCCACTCCACTGATCAGAGGACTTTTTCAATATTCTTTGCCAGAGGGTTGCCAGTGAGAGATTTTTGACAATTACAGATTTTGTAAAGAGTTTTATTTATTTTACTTCTATTTTCTAATTGCTTCTATCAATAAACTCAGAGTGATTTGCAAACACGCACAAAAAGAAAACAGAAAAATAATTAAAATATTCTACAAACCCCACGATCCGTACTCTATAGACCACCAGAACCCATCCACCTAAAACATTAAAACACTGTTTAATTAGCCACCACAGCAACCAATTAAAACTAAATTTCCCGATGCCCTCATTTGGTCATTTGAGCATGTGCCTGCCCGAACAGCCATGTTTTTTTCACAGTTCTAAATTGCAAATACTCTAAACACCTGAAGATTTCCCTAAGTAGGTCATTGTAACATCATTTTGGGGCTTGTATGGAAAAAAACCTTCTGTCTAATCTAGTTAACAAAGGCCTGACTTGCCCCAGGAGGCCTTGACCTGCTAAGACAAGAGACATTCCTGGAGTATATCCAGCTACCCTGTCCTGTATGTATGTAGGATCTTCATACAGTGGTTTCAAAGTCAAAATCATTGGGGTGGTGATAAGGGCTCCCGTGCTAACTTGGCAGTAATCGGGCAGCAATGCCAGATTACTGCTGGGTTAGCGCTGCGCAAGCCATTGCCGGGGGTACTTAAGTACATAAGTACATAAGCATAAGTACATAAGCACCGCCATACTGGGAAAAGACCAAGGGTCCATCAAGCCCAGCATCCTGTCTCTGACAGTGGCCAATCCAGGCTTCAAGAACCCAGCAATCCCTCCCCCCCCCCCCCGAAAAAAAAAATGGTGCACGCTTGGGGGCAGGA
This sequence comes from Microcaecilia unicolor, assembly GCF_901765095.1. Taxonomy (NCBI): domain Eukaryota; kingdom Metazoa; phylum Chordata; class Amphibia; order Gymnophiona; family Siphonopidae; genus Microcaecilia; species Microcaecilia unicolor. The sequence continues at coordinate 35,267,341 of NC_044042.1, read as the reverse complement.
CTTCTGCTGGTGGCCACGTTGGGCCGATGGTAGTCCTGGAAGAGGGAGCAGTAAGCCCACGTTGGGCTTACTGCCGCTCTGTAAAAATGCCCCATAGGCAGCCAATGCAAAGCTTTTAATGTACGAGACTGAAGACTCCAAGCATCTCTCCCTCACCTTCTTCACAGGTTTTCTGGTATCTCTCAGCTCCCAAGCCCCCTCCTCGTACCTTTTAAAACCTTCATTTCTTTGACTCATACCCACTGTTTGTGCTGGTCCTGAGCCTTCCCTCTGATGCATAGGCGGGACCAGGTCAGAGGGAACGTTCGGGCCAGAGTATGCAGCAGGTATGAATCGCTGCTCTTTGCAAGCAAAGGAATGAAAGTTTTAAAAGGTACGGAAGAATGGGGGGGGGGGGGGGGAGTTGGTTTCCCAGTCCCCTGGTGGGGGGGGGGGGGGGGGTAGGGGTTGGAGTGGGTTCTGGTCCACCCAAAATTGGTGTCTGGTTAGAACCCTGCCCTATGAGCAAAGAAGAGTTCTCTTGGTCATTCATTCAATTTTTAGATCTTTAAGGGATTGCTCTACGGTTCCTAAGCTGTATAAGCACAGGAATTGCAAGCTAATTATTATTATTATTGTTTATTTGGATTTTGCTCACACCTTTTTCAGTACTAGCTCAAGGTGAGTTACATTCAGGTATACTGATAGTTTGTATCTTATTCTATGCTGTTAAAAAGACCTTTTAAATATGAGTTTCTGTTTCTCGTTTTCTTTTATGAGGTTTATCATGCTGTATTATGCCTTATTGTACTTCGCATTAAGTTAAAATCTTCTGAACTATTATTAGCGTAAGGTAAGCTGGGATCCCGTCTGAATGATAGCTATTATACAAATTCAAATAATTACTATGAAGAGCCAAGGTATATTTGGATGGTAGTTGAAAGCATGAAATGTACATAATTGACTCACACTTGTTGTAGATGGCTTGAGGCTATTAACCTTGCCTTAAAGAGAAGCAGACATACACCTTTCAATAAACATAATTATATTACTTTTAAATGCATATCATTATATCCTTTAAGCATCTGTAATTACACCCTATCACACTATTGAGCACATGAAAGTATGTATGGAAAGGTCACAGGGAGGTAACGTTGTCTCACTAACTAGAGTCTTGAAAGTAAAAAAGTAAGATACACGAGACAAATATGACGGCCGATTCTTGGTACCTGGTGGACACAGTCCAGCACACATCTTTCTCCAGTGGCAGTCAGTTGTACTACTCCTGTTAAAATTTTGACTCTGGGGGGTGAATTCTGAGCTACCAGATAAGCAGTAATGTCCAGCGGCACATGGTCCTTCCAGCTTACCATTCCTGCAGAAAAGCAACAGAACATAAGAATTTAAATATCAGTCCATACAAAGACATACTGGGGTCATTATTCAAAATGATTTAGCCAATTAATGTTGGGAGATAACCAAATATATCATCTCCTTTATATTTTTTGGGCTGCTCACTGATTAAATATTAACTGGACAAACACGGGAGGACTGAGAAGCAGGACCAGGGTGTGGTGATAAGTTAACTGCATAGATCTGATATTCAGCTCTACCAGTTTTAACATAAACAAGAGGTTCTCAACCCAGACCTTGGGACACATTCAACTAGTTAGATTTGCAGGATATCCAACCTGCACAGAATGGAGGTAATATATGCAAATTTATCTCACGATTATTCACTATGGGTATCCCAAAAACCTAACTGGTTGGGTATGTTCGGAGGACTTGGTTGAGAACCCCTGAAAACAGTTAAGCTGAATGGAATAGCAGGCCTAATTAACGTAGTGAGATATTCAGTTAATTTTAACCAGATTTGGCATCACTGAAAACTGACTTCACTGTTTCCAGTCGCATTGTAAATTTAAGAATTCAAAGTCAAATTGAAGCAGGTGAATTTCAGCCAGACTCAAGTTTGATGAAATTTTCAAACTCTCTCCAGATTTCACTGGTGAAATCCAGTGACATTTCTTTGGCTGCCATAAATGTAACCGTCCAGTGCTGAATATTGGCTTGGCTGGTTAAGGCTAAACCAGCCAAAAATAAACCAGACATTCAATGCCGGTCACTGGAAATGGTCCAGCATCGAATATCCAGCCTCACCTCTGACCACGGGAGTTAGCTGGGCTGTCTGAATATCGGCCCCTTAGTGCTTAGCTCTCATCATTTTGGCGCCTAACGTTCGGCTCCATTTACTGAATCTATCGCCAGAGCTGTTAAAAAAAATCCTGCACCGCTTTTAATACCTGATGTCAAGAAAGTACGCAAGAGGAAAAGAGAACCAGTATGTCTCTCAAAGAAGATTAACACTCAAAAAGTACAAAAGATCTGAAAAAGAAGAATACAGGAAAGAATTTTAAAAAATAGCCTTTACATGCTGAAAAAGCTTTTTTAAAATTGCCCACTATGGGGGAGATTCTATACACGGCGCTTAAAAAAATCAACATGGAAATCATTGCCGACTAAGTGTATTCTATAAGTGGCGTCTAAGTCTAGACATGGCATATAGAATATGCTTAGTTGATACCTCAGCGCCTAAAACTACGCACCTCCATTTACACCAGCAAAAATGTGGTGTAAATCCTGGCGCATAGATTTAGGCACACTGAGCCATATTCTATACCTATACGTGTAAATTTCAGAATGACTGTGCATGTTAGAAGTTAGGCGCACTGCATTACAGAATGCACTTAGCAAGTTGTGCACGTAAATTCTACTTATTGCCAATTAGTGCTCATTATTGCTTGTTAAGAGCTGTTATCAATGGGAGGCAGGGCTAGTGGTTTCGAGGCGGGGCTAGTACTGTGCCCTGAAAATGGTAGATACAAATCAAGGTCAGGTATACATATAAAATAGCACATATGAGTTTATCTTGTTGGGCAGACTGGATAGACCATACAGGTCTTTTTCTGCTGTCACCTACTATGTTTCTATGTAATTAGCTTGTTAAGCCAATTAAGTTATGCGCATTGTTATAGAATACGCTTGGATTTCAGCACAGATCTCTAGGCGCGCTATATAGAATCTGGGGATATATGCACATGAACCCAATGACCCATAGTAGAAGAACCACGAGTAGGATACTCCCATTTCATTTCTTTCTGCCATCGGTCTTATGCTACTGTGTTACTATGGTTTCTAGGGGTGGTGATGTAGATGTGCAGAACCCTGGATTGCTCCCACTTTGTTCCTGACCTGCAGTAGTGGCCAGGAGGACATTGCAGACACTCAATCTCCTCACGCAGTCCAGTCATTTCTTGTGGGGTGTATGTTCCATCGGGACATGGTGCAGGAAACAATTCACCTGATGTGGAGAAGGCAGAAATTATTTACTAGCTGGTTCACTGAATCCTATTTTTCTCTGTTCTTCACGCCACTATCATATTGACTTACAGTAGCAAAGTCCTAAAGATATGGTTGGTACAAATAGATTGCAAACATGGTCTATATATATATATTGTACATATGTTAAATAATGATCCATTTTAGTTAAATACACACATGTATGATCCCTGAAGCCCACTTACTTTGTTCACACATGTTATTTATTTATTATCACATTTATACCCCACATTTTCCCAACTGCGTCAGGCTCAATGTGGCTTACATCACACCGCAAAGGCAAACGCCTTTCCAGTAAATTAAGCTAACACAAAATAAAACCTACATAAGAAATAAAGAGAGGATGAGGAAGGAACAGGGAAACCAGGGGAGAGGAGGGAAGCATGGATGTGCCCAAAATTGTCATAAAAATCATGTGTATTCTTCCTTTTGTTATCTTTCTGGACGTGACTGCAAATCCATTTCTCTACCATGCACCATGTACCCCCCCCCCCCCCCCCCCCCCCCCCCCCCCGAGTGTCCTTCTGTTCCTGTCCTATGTCTGTGCTCCAGTGTGTGTAGTTCTGTCCCTACAACTCTGCTCTTCGATGTAATGTTCTTAGTGCAGTGTTGATGATCTCACTGTCCCTCATCTCTTTTCCTTATGCCTCTGATTCCCTTTTTTAAAGGCTGGTTCAAGACTGTTATACCCTAGACAAACTTCTATTTGTCTAGGCAGTGGAGGAGCAGCCTAGTGGGTAGTACAATGGACCTTGATCCTGTATATACTATGTAAATGGCTTTGAATGTAGTTGCAAAAACCAGAGAAAGGCAGTATATCAAGTCCAATTCCCTTCCCCTTTCCCTATTTTTTTTTTTTGCATTTTTTGCCTTCCTAATTTATTTTCAGGCCCAAAGCCCCCCCCCCCCCTTTAGATTTTGCTAACTGAACTTATGATTACTTCTATGTTACCTCTCCCAGAATAGTCCTGTATAAATGTTTAAGTGGACATCATACTTTTTAACATTTACTATATATGGCTCCACTACATACCATTTATTTATTTATTGGGATTTATTAACCACCTTCATGAAGAGATTCACCCAAGATTGTTCTGGGAAGGGTGGTGTTGGGGTAATCATGATTGCTGGGTTTCATTAACAAAATCACAGGGAGGGAGCTAGGGTTCAGGTAGTGCATTTAAAGGGGGAGGGAAGAGTACAAGGCTGAAGGTGTGCCTGGGACACCTAATTCCATTGCACCAACCCTGGAAGAAGAGGTTACACACTTACTACCTCTGCTCCCTGTGCACCTGATATCATCCACCCCTCCCTGTGAATATCATTATTCTTTAGTTTCAGACTCATACATACCAGCAAGACAATAGGAGTGTGGTGGACAGCGTTCTGGGTGTCTCGTTCCTAGTCCTTGACAATAGAATCCAGGCTGACATGGAATGCAGAAACCAGAGCCCACATTTGGTTGATACTCTCCTGCTGGACAGGGGACTGGGTGGACAGCCCCAGATGTGCAGAAGTGTCCCTGAAACAGACAGAAGGCTCAGCTCACTTGGCACAAAAACCATGACTCATTGTTTAGTATAGACCTGTGTCTACTGACATATAAAATGATGCACTTACAATAGATACGAGGCTGAATGAAGCAGATGAATGGGAAGCAAACAAAGCAGATCAGTTTATGAAAAAAACAAAGTTTAATGAAAATTGTGGAATAGAAAGAAAGCCCGACACGGGCTGTGTTTCGCCCAACTGATAAGACGTCAACCCACGGTTCCGGCGTGACTCTTCTTTTTGAATTGCCTCTGGTAGAGTTGCTTTTCAGTTCCACTTCATATATGTGAGTCCAGCAAATAGATCTTTAAGTGGAAATCATATGATTACACAGATATCCATTAGCCCCTGATGCAGCCCAGTTGGGCGAAACACGGCCTGTGTCGGGCTTTCTTTTTATTCCACAATTTTCATTAAACTTTGTTTTTTTTTTCATAAACTGATCTGCTTTGTTTGTTTCCCATCTTGGAGTTTGCGGATCGGTTACCCTGTTGTTTTCTTGAAGCAGATGAATGTCACAGTACATCACATAACACCTTTACAGAGAATTTCATTTTTAAAAATTCAGCTGTGCAACCGATAAAGTGGCAAGCGGCAAGCTAGCAGGATAGTTCATCTTTTTCCAAAATGCCATGCCAATATCAATACTCTTCCATACTTGCACAGCAGCAGTTAAATGTTATGATACTGTTTCATGTTAGTCCTATTACTAGGGTTCAATTTGCCATTTCCAAGTTTATCTGATTGATTGTATTTATTTATTTGTAACACTTATATCCCGCGCTTTCCCACTCATTAGAGGTTTATGCTTATATTTGGCTATGCTGTTAAGAAAATTGTAAGTTCTTTGTTAAAGTGTACCTGCTGCACACTGTCTTGGGTGAATTTCTTCATAAAGTGTCAAAAAAATCCCAATAAATAAATAAATAAGAACATAAACTGTGGTACACTGGGGGCTCTGATTATACTGTCAAGACTGTAGGGCTGCCAAATTGGCCTAGGTCAGGGGTAGGCAACTCCGGTCCTCGAGAGCCGCAGGCAGGTCAGGTTTTCAGGATATCCACAATGAATATGCAGGAGATAGATCTGTAAGCACTGCCTCCTTGGTATGCAAATCTATCTCCTGCATATTCATTGTGGATATCCTGAAAACCTGACCTGCCTGCGGCTCTCGAGGACCGGAGTTGCCTACCCCTGACCTAGGTCAACCATAAGAGACTGATATAGTCTTGGCTTGGTTCTGTCGCAGGCATGGAGATGGGGCCTTGTTTTTCATAGGAAAACCACGCCTCCATGATTCCAGTGTCTCTTAGGGTCAGTCTAGTTGTGGAGAGAACTCCAAGAAATATGACTGGCTAACAGCGAGAGTCCTGTGCTAATCTTGTGTTGCTCACAGAATCAGAGTTGACAAGTAGTCTATGCATGCAGACTTTTACTCTTTTATGCCTTATTGTTCAGTTAACATCTGGGAACAAGACTTCTGTCATTGCAGCTATTATTTGGGGAGGAGGCAGTAGGAAAAACAGGTGCAAGTCCAGGTGCTGAATAATGAACTCTATTCCCCACTGGCTCAAATTTTCCAGCAGGTACAAGGTACTCATGATCCTGTAAAGCCAAAAAGGCCAATGTGAAATTGACCCTAAATGTATGCATGTAATTTCATAATATACCCCTCCCCCTGATATACCTCTTTATCATGCTAACCAATTTATGTGTGATGATGTAGACCTAATGTAAATTGACCAGGGATGATTTTAGATATGCCGGGGCCCATGGTTGAAATTTGGGAGTGACTTCAAAGCCAGCTGGCAGCCTATGCCTTCTTTAGCTTTAGGGAGACTTCAGTTCCACTATGGCTTGTGGGCCCAGGACATTTACCCTGGTTGCACCCCCTCTAACACCAACTCTGAAATTAGCACCATAAAATGTATGGAAATTGTAAACTTGTTTTAACACCAAAAATCTATCATCCTAAAGACATGATCTCATGTATCTTCCAATCACTTTGTTAAGCAGAGAAGTAACTTTTCTGTTTTCAGAATATTTCAGAGCACAATCTGCATGAATGATATTGAATAAGACCCTCTAATATGCATTCTATTACTAATTATGCATTGTCAATGTTAATCATGTCATTTTACCAGGAGGTTATTGTTTGTTATCTCTATGTTTGCACCATGCCACAACACACACTATGCTACACCAACGACCCAAATCAGTTCTTGGCAGCCTCTGTTATTAAAGAAAACAAAAACTTCTTGTACCTCCCAGTTCACCAGGACGTTCTGTGCTTTGATTCCACAGTCTGTCCTGGACTGCCTTCTTTGTAATATTGCACCATCCCAGCCTATCTAAGGTATACGACAACATTACTGGTGATACAGTCATTACCCATATATTCACTAACCATGCAGTCTGGTAAGAGCAAGGTTGTCATTCTCTGTTGGCAGGTTTTCAAGAGCTGAAATTGTGTTTCAAAGATTTCAACAAGGGCAGAAAACCAACGATCTGTACAAATTTAATCTAAAAATATATGTACATTAGTCCCTTAATTCTATACCGTGCAGCAAAAGTTAGGCGCTATTTAAGTGAAAATGGCAGTTGCGTGCCTAAGTACACTTAGGAGCTATTCTATAATTTGGCCCCTAAAGTGGTTATTTTAGAAGCTCTATTAATGTGTTGGATATCTGAAAACCAGCATTTAGATGTCCATATTGCATGGATGTCGAAATCCCGATTTTTACAAAGCCAGGATATGGACGTCTAAAACGGTTGTATATCTAAATGGCAAGGGGGTGTGGTTTGGCATTGTTTTGGGCAGGACAGGGGAGTGGCCAAAAGATAGACATCTAACTCAGATTGCAGAAGGGGAAGGGACTTCCGTGTTCGAAAAGATGGACATCCGGATGTAGACCTAGTACTTGGCATGTCCAGGTTACAGAAAGATGCTCTGTCAGCAGTTCTCCACTGAAAGGAATAAGGGAAGTCACAAAAAGCTGCAGTGGGATTTGCATGGGTAACCATTAGACTACTCCTTCACATGGATATCTGAGTGACCATTTTTTCATATGGATGTTCCTATGCTGCCACACAGAAAGTCAAGAAAGGAACAGAGGATTAACAAAATGATGATCAGCCTTGGGGACGAGGTCTTCAAATCTTTATTAAAAGCACCAGTGCAATGGGACCCGACATGGGCCGTGTTTCGGTGGATGCAGTCACCTGCCTCAGGGGTCTCAAATATAGCTCTAAGCCCAATAACTAGTTGACAAAGTATGTCTCTGGTGCACTAAAGAATAAAACTGAACCTTACAATGGGCTCAGTGAACGGGTATCGGAAGAGCCAGCATTGAGAACGCCATATTAAAACAGTGCATAGATTTAGGCACACTAGACCATATTCTATAACTATGCACATAAAATTCGGAATGCTCCTGAAATGCCTATTTCCTCACCCATAACCATGCCCATTTTTACCTTCACATGGTAGAAGTTAGGCGCACTGTATTACAGAATGCACTTAGTGAGTTGTGCACTACACATAAATTCTAATTATTGTCAATTTAGTGCTCATTATTGCTTGTTGAGAGCTGTTATCAATGCTGATTAGCTTGTTAAGCCAATTAAGTTATACACATTGTTATATAATACTCTTGGATTTTGGCATGGGGGTCCATCTTGAAGTTTGCTGAGTACAAGGGGTAACTTTTTCATTGCCCGATGGAGCCAGGGATTCCCCACTAGCCTAACTGCTTTTGCCACTGCTGCACAGTGGACCAGATTAAGTTGCAGATAGGAAAAATATGGCAGCAAAGAACATGTGCTCTGCAGATCACATCTGACACACTGGCAGTAATTCATGGAGCCCTGTCAGGGGAAAGTGATAAATGAGTAAAACGATCTATTATGGATCGGCTTTTTAAATATATATTTTAAAGCACAAGCCCCTTAATTCTAGAAAGTTGCAACACCCAAATTTGTGACTAGCTTGTAAATTTGCATGTGCAAGATTTACAGAATATAAGGTCAGCTGTGAGTGTAACTTAATTTAATAATGAACTGATAATTGGTGTTAATGAACATTAATAGACTATAATTTGCACTAATTGGCACCAATTAACAGTTATACGTGTACTTGGTATTCTATACGTTGCACGCTCAAATTCCAGAGTTATAGAATATCAGCATAAGTTCACATTTACGCACCTAACTTTAGGTGTGAGCACTTATGCAAGCTAAATGGCTGGTGTAAATGCTCCCACCTAACTCTGGGGATCTTTTACAAAGGCGAGCTAGCGTTTTTAGCACACGCTAAATACGAAAGACACCCATAGGAATACATGGGCATCTCTTGCATTTAGTGCACGCTTATTTTTAGCGTGCACTAAAAACGCTAGCACTCCTTTGTAAAAGGATCCCTGGTGTATTCTATAACTACTACTACTACTTATCACTTCTATAGCGCTGCAAGGCATACGCAGTGCTGTACACCATACACGAAAAGACAGTCCCTGCACAAAGAGCTTAAAATCTAAATTGGACAGGTAAACAGACAGAACAAGTAAGAGGTAGGGGAATTAAAGAGGAGGGGACAGAAGGGTACAGGGCAAGTGAGTAGTGGTTAGGAGTCAAAAACAGAGTTAAAGAGGTGGGCTTTTAGCCTGCATTTGAAAATGGCAACCCACGTGTGCCCCTGACACACCCATGCACCTCCTAGGTGCATGCCCCCCATAGAGTTGCATGCTCTGGAATTTAAGCACACAACTTGTAGAATAGTGACTAAAGGCAGTGATGCGCATAACTGCCAATTAACACCATTACAGCCAATAATTAGTCGCTATGGTTAATTAGCATCTAATTAATCTATTAAGTTACATGCACAACTGACCGTATTGTATAAGTTGAGCATGTAAACAGGGCCGGTCTTAGGCAGAGGCGACCAAGGCGACCGCATAGGGCCCCGTGCCTAAGGGGGCCCCGCGCAGCACCTCAACTCTGCCTTGCTCGTGCCTCCGCTCCGACCTCTGCCGCTGCTCGCCTTAGTCGCCTGAGATGATCCCCATTCCCGCGGCTCGGCCACTCCGCTCCCGCCACCACCGGTGCAGCATCCACCCCCGGCTTGGGCCCGCTACTTATTGTAGTGGACTTGAGCTGAATAATTTCTGGGGAGGGGAGGTTTCATGATAGCATTGTATTTCAATCAGTTTTTTTTTGTACAAGTTTAGCTTCATTTGTCTTTATTTGAAATTTCGTAAATAAAAAAATGTTCTAAAAATGGAATAATCTTATCAATGGGGTGGAGCTAGGGTGGGGGCGGAGCTAGGGTGGGGTGGGGCTAGGGTAGGCGGGGCTATGATGGGGCCCCACCAAATTGGTCTGCATAGGGCCCCGCACTTGCTAAGACCGGCCCTGCATGTAAACTTGTGCGCTAGTCTGACGACTTTCTAGAATTAGGAGGATACTGCATTCAGGCAGTCATTCTATCCAGACATTGTCATATTTCCTGTTTTGAAGAACCTTCACTGGCTTCCCATTAAACAGAGAATCACATTTAACATTTTACTCTTGGTTTTTAAAGTGCTGAACAATTTGATTTTCCCTATTCTTAGTTCTACTATTATGTATTTACCAACCCATAAGAGCCTTGAGATCATCTGACGCTAACCTGTTATCGATGCCCAGCCCTCTTTTAAAGTGGTTAGGTTGCAAGAATATCGTTCTACAATTTTTAAAGTGATTGGTCCTAAGTTATGGAATGAGCTACCACCGAGTCTGAGAACAATGACAAATATTGTTCAAAAAAGACCTGAAAACTGTTCCATTCTGGCAAGCTTTAGAGGAATAGAATGACAGAACTAGGCGCACCCATTAAGGGGGGCCGCACACAACTGGGCTGAAGGCCGGCGAAGACTGAGGAGAGGGAGAGGGCACAGGGAGGGCCAGCGAATAGAGGTAGGAGGAGATAGGGAAGCAAGGGGTTAACAAGGTAAGGGGAGGGAAAAGAAGGGGAGGAAGAGGAAGAGAGGAGGAGCAGGAGCAAGAGACAGGAAGGGAGTCATTTTCAAATTAGGAGGCAGGAGAAGAGCAGCGCTGGCCTGCCCACCCACCCACTTGCTAGGCCTAACTTGTCGCAGCAAGGCTACAATTTTTACGCAGGGACAGCAATGGGTACACAGCAGCTTAGCAGCTAACAGTTAACAAGTGTTGTGGTAACTACGTGTGCAGAAACGGTTGTTTGGAAAGTTACAAGTTTATGCAAAAGTCAGCAGCCTTATAAACAGGAAGCAACGTGGACACAGCTTGTCTCCTGGTTTCGACGGCCGGGAGGCCCAGAACGTCGGCTTGTAAAAGATGGTAAGTGCCTCCTTCAACGGGAGGCACCAAGTGACAGTGTGTGCTATGAGAGACAGCACAGTGGAGTCACAGGGGCTTGGGACGGCACAACCTGTGGCACAGAATAGGCAACTACGTTTAAAAGCTATGTACCCGGGTAGAAATATTAGCATAAGGATTATTGGAATATGTTATGTATTGTTGAAATTGCAATGTTTGATGTGCCTGGCTGCGGCCAAACTAAATCCAACTTTAACAAAGGTGCGGCTTACAGTGTGGTATGATGGACGGGTATAAGAGGGTGTCTGAGTGTGTGCCGAATGCCCGCGTTGTTGATTTTCCTCCAATGAGCTTAACAGAAAACTATGGACAGTATGAGAATATTGTATGCATTTGTATTTTTATTTTGTTTTTTTTATCTACACATTTTATTCTGATTGTTCTGCTGTAAACTACTGAGTACATTGGGATCGTACAGATTATAAATATTTGAAATAAATAAATAAATAAAATAGCAATGAGTAAACACTGTAGAGCACAAATCTCACACCCTTTAGCTGTGTCTGTGATTCCTTTCAATATGTATTGGAAGGTAGGTGTTTCCTGGTAGCTGGGCTTAAGGGGATAAGTAGGACTTTTGATTTTTACATACACTTAAAACTCAAAGAAGGCTCAAATACGGCGAAAGGCTGAGCCTTCAGAATGTACTGCCTCTATTAGCAAATTCACACAGCAATCCATATTCATCAACAAAAATCCACCACACACTCCAGAGGTCGCTAGCTTATATACGGGCAGACTGAACCACTGCAGCCACCCCAGCAGGGATGATATACTAACTGGGTGATATTTAGTCAATGGTAGTCAGTGGTTTTAAGGCTTCTGACAAAGGCGGGCTAAATTAAACCAGCCTATTCAATGCTGGGCCATGTCAGATCACCGGCATTGAATATCTGGGCCTTTGGTACTAATTAATTTATGCTGGTGCTGGCCGATATTCAGCACCGGCATCCACCTTGACTCTGCCTCTGGGCCATCCCTGCACTAACCACACAGGGCTTTGGTAACAGGGGCGTAGCCAGACATCAGCGGGAGGGGGGTCCAGAGCCCGAGGTGAGGGGGCACATTTTAGGCCCCCCTGGCGCCGCCGACCCCCCCCCCCTCTGCCATTGCCGACACCCCACCACCACCATTGCCGACACCACCACCAACAACTTTGACTCCTCTCCGCCGACGACCCCCCCGCCCCCGCGCGCCGTCGCCTACCTTTGCTGGTGGGGGACCCCAACCCCCGCCACCTGAAGTCTTCCTTCGTTTGGTTTCTGAGTTGTACGTGCAGGACATCAGACTCAGAAACCAAATGAAGGAAGAAGACTTCGGCTGGTGGGGGTTGGGGCCCCCCACCAGCAAAGGTAGCAGACGGCGACGACGGGTTGACGGTGGGTTGGTGGTGGGGGGGGGGGGGGGTTGAGAGGGTCATCGGCAGGGGGGTCCAGGGCCAAACCTACAGGGGCCCAGGCCCCCATGGCCCCATAGTAGCTACGCCCCTGTTTGGTAGTCACATTGGATTTTCAACACCATTCAGCATGGTTTAAGGAGGCAAGAACCTTTCCTTCCCACTTAAACCACTCTGAATATTGACCCCTTAAGGGGCCCTTTCACTAGGCCACGTAGGCATGTATGCGCATCCTATGTGCATCAATTTTGAACTATTGCCCGGCTACCGCGTGGCCTGGGTGGTAATTTCATTTTTTACGCATGTCCACTAACCACGCCAGAAATTTTCTGGCGCATGGCACTAACTGGGCAGAAATCAACATTGTAAGTGCATAGGCCATTATTGCTCGGTTAATGCATGAGACTTTACCGCTAGGTCAATGGGTGGCAGTAAGGTCTCAGGCCCAAAATGGACAAGCGCCAATTTTTATTTTGCCGCACGTCCATTTTCGGCCAAAAAAAGGACTTTTTTGCAGGCGCACTGAAAAATGGACATGCACGCGACCAATACACGCGTCTACACCAACGTAGGCCATTTTTCAACGCACCTTAGTAAAAGGACCCCTAAATTGGTAGAGTCCCAGAATCCAGTGAGGGTCCTCAAAGGATCTTTGGTTGACAGCTGGACTACACCCTTACCCACTGCACTGTAGATGGGGTCAACTAAACAGACTGGGTGCACCTCCTATGTTAATATGCTACTAAAACAGCCTATCCTTGCTATCATACTTTCACCAGATGTGGCACAGTTTGAATACAAGGAAGCCTGTGGTTGAAATTAGAATAGAATCCTTGGAAAGAAATATGCAGGATACTGAAAGGAACAGTATGTCTCAAAGATGAATGAAAGACGTGCTGTGAATTTATCCTGGAGATCTCTAAATAGTAGGCTGATAATGAACTCTATGGTTACTAAATGGAATACGGGGATAGAATCCCAATTACTGAACATAAGTGCCAGAATAGAATTCCCCAGGCAACTTCAATAGAAATACGAAGGATACTAAATACAGCGGAATTGCAAAGTTAAAAAGATCAGGAGGAGAATCGTTTCTGCAGAAGCAAAGACCTAAAACCAGAAATAAAAAAACTTGGTTCTGAGGATACCGAGGTAGGAAAGATCTCAGCGGTGGAGCTGGACACAGGTGACTTGTTCTATGGTTGAAAAAAAGGGCTGAGGGGACCTTCAAGGCTTTTCTAAGCAACGCCAGGGCATGTTCTGTGTATGGAGCTGAGTGACGGGTAGTACCCTGGGGTGACACTGGTTCATCCTGCCCGCCCATGGAAAATAGAATGAAATACTTGTCAGGGCTATGAACTCACCTGTAGTTATGAAATACCACACAGAAAATCAACTTCCCATAATATCGAACATTCACGATAGGACTAACCCTTGCTCATTCTCATTTCTAGTTAATATTATTTTTCCTGACTGGTGATAAAATTTCCAGAACAGACAGCAGTACCTGGAATAGTTATGTCTGCTAGACATCTTCCTAGTGGTGCATCAAGATTTTTTTTTTCCTTACTTGCATACTTTGCTTATTGTAAATGTTTTGCAATACAATTCTTCGAAATGTGTGTTTAAGTCTCACTGGGAGTTTTCACTTACATAGGCTTGGCCACTTATTTTTCCATTCAAGAAAAAAAAAAAACCCAACCTCCTCTGCATGTCTGGAATGTGAAAGCACACTGAAAATATCTCTCACAATGTACTCAAAGAACCTTTGCTGATAATGCACCTCCCAGGGCTGGTAGTTCTGGATGAATTCAATAGAAACTGTAGTCCAAATATAACACCGCAATTAAAAATAAAAACAGCAGCTGCTGTCGCCAATGTACACTCAAAGCCATTTGATACCCTGAGACTACACTACTTTGTTTATTTAAGTTCCATCACATGGCTAAACATTGGCTTTTTCTCCACATCGCTGGTCTATGGTGTAATGACTTTGCAATTTTTCCATGCACTGTGGCGTTATATCTTTGTCTTTATTTATGACTAGGCAATTTCTTCCTATTGCTTTGGATTTTTATCTCAAATGGGCAACACCACCATGAACCTTCCTTTCCAGCTACCTAGGATGTTTCCCCCTATTTTATTTTTGTTTTTAAATAAAGGTTATGCTTTCTTTGGGATCCTATGAATGCACCGTAGTTTCAGCCAGGGAATGCTGGCTTTGGGTGATGGCTGGGGTTCCCTTTCTGTCAGGGATTGTGAGTACTGATTCCACAGCCTCCTTTAGCCAATAATTTCATTTCAGTATGTATATACCGCTTAGACCTAAGTGGTTTACAGTTTCATTTTGCAAGTACTAAGTCTGTCCCTAGTGGGCTCACAATCTAAGTAGTACATTGCACTACTTTTGTACCTGGGGCAACGGAGGGTTAAGTGACTTGCCCAGAGTCACAGAGAGCTGCAGAGGGAATTGGAACCTGGTTCCCCAGGGTCTCAACCCACTGCCGACCATCAGGCAACAGCGGGAATCAAACCCAGTTCCCCTGGTCCACAATCTGCTGTAACCATTAGGCCACACCTCCACTCCAATAATTGGTTAATGCCAATTAACAGCTAATTATTAAATTAAATTATGCACATAACTGACAATGTTCTATAAATTGCGAATGCAAATTTGTACACTATACATACAGCTGTGCTTGGAAGTTTATAGAATTAGGGGGTATAACTGCCAAAAATCAACATTTATATGTACAATTTCTCCATATATCAGGCTCCATCCTAGAATGCTCTGAACACACTCCTTTTATTCTATGCATTGTTGGATGTATAATAGTGTAAATGTCTAGTACTATATATATATACCCCCTACATAAGTACATAAGTATTGCCATACTGGGAAAGACCAAAGGTCCATCAAGCCCAGCATCCTGTTTCCAACAGTGGCCAATCCAGATCACAAATACCTGGCAAGATCCCCCAAAAGTACACAACATTCTATACTGCTTATCCCAGAAATAGTGGATTTTCCCCAAGTCCATTTAATAACGGTCTATGGATTTTTCCTCTAGGAAGCCGTCCAAACCTTTTTAAAACTCCGCTAAGCTAACTGCCTTTACCCCCTAATATATAGCGATCAAAGTTGCACTCGCAAATTTGGGTGTGCAACCAATTTGTGTATGCAATTTAATTACTTAGGGGCTCTGTTACTAAAGGGATAGAGCGTGCCAACAGGCTTGCCACTTGCCAATCCGGAACTACTGCCAGGCTACCGTAGGAGCCTAGAGGTAGTTCCCACCCCCAAAACGCACCATTTCTGGTGCTACGAAAATGCTTTCTATTTTTGTAGTGCCAGTGCTTACCCGGCAGTTATTGGGCAGCACCACGCACTGCTCGGTTACCGCTGGGTTAGTGCGGAAGCCTTTACCGCAACCTCAACGGATGGCGGTAAGTGCTCCCCCCTCCCGAAATGGCTGCACGGCAACTGGTTCACTTACCGCACAGTTATTTCTTTTTTTAGGAAAAAAGACAACCTTTTACCCGCTGTGATAAAAGGGGGCCTCAGCGCACATCAAAAACACACCCCAACACTGGCGCAGGCTCCCCTTTTACTGCAGCTTAGGAAAAGGATCCCTTAACTAGCCAATTAGTGCCGATAATTGGGCACTAACAATTGGTGCTAATTGGCAATAATAATCTGTTCAATTTTTTCTGCGTGGATCCAAAGAGGGGGGCATAGCCATGAGAGGGGCATGGGCGAGCCAGGGGTGTTTGTGGCGTTTGTGTGCAGTGCTATAAAATTTGGGGGATCTTTGCCTAATTTAGGCACAATGATTTACACCAGAGTTCAGTTGCTGTAAATCCTCGCTCTCAAAATTGGGTGCAGATCCCGGCTAAAGCTATTCTATAAACAGTGCCCAAATTTGAAAGGCATTTATAGAATAATGCTTAGCACATACTTTTTAGCACCCAAATGTGGGCACCATTTACAGAATTGAGTCCATAATGCTGGTGAGTTTTTGCACTTGTGTGTGGCATGCTACTGTCTTCAAGCTGTTTTATATTTGATATTACCTTGGGGCAAAGGAAAGCCGCTGCACTGATAGAGCTGAAGTTTGCCGGGCAGTAGAATCCCACTGCACAGAGGCCAGTTGGGAAGCTTAGACCAGGGCTGGCACAGAAGTGCCCAGGATGGCAAGGTTCACAGCTTTCCACAGAAGAGCCACCTTTAAAAAAAAAAAAAAGGACAAACCAATAGAGCACAGAAAGCAAGCATTAGCCAGAAAAGAAAGAGAAGCAATGAGAAGAGGAAAGGAGAGCTGGAAAATAATTGTGAGCATAATCTTTGCATGCCTTCCTTCTCCCTTGCATTCAATCCTGTGCAGAAGGAATGGATCCTCAGAAGCTTAGCTGAAATCAGGTGGCGGAGCAGTTGGGGGGAAGAGGGGGTGGTGGTTGGGAGGCGAGGATAGGGGAGGGCAGACTTATACAGTCTGTACCAGAGCCGCTGATGGGAGGCGGGACTGGTGGTTGGGAGGCGGGAAATACTGCTGGGCAGACTTATATGGTCTGTGCCCTGAAAAGGACAGGTACAAATTCAAGGTAAGGTATACACATATGAGTTTGTCTTGGGCGGACTGGATGGACCATGCAGGTCTTTTTCTGCCGTCATCTACTATGTTACTATGTTAATAGATGCTCAACTATTATTGGTCCACATTTGTGACTGTAAGAAGCTCATGGGCCGATGCTCAAAACCTAACATCTATGCTAGAGGCGATTAGCACTGGACTAGCACCAGCGTTAGGGAGAGCAGAATGCTCAGAGAAGTCTAGCGCAGGATACAATCTCCTCGATATCCAAAGGCATTTAACTGGCCAGGATAGGCAACTGGCCAGTTTAATACCACATAGCTAGCTATTCGACAATATTTAGTGGGACATGGTTGGCCATGTCCCAATGAATATTGCCAGTCAGCGGCTAGTGGATAGCCAGTTAGATTGGGCGGTATAGCTGGCTATCCGCCAATTTTTGGCGCACCGCTGCTTAACTTTAGCGGACATATTTGGCCACGTACAAGGCAATCCTATCTTTGGCCAGTGTGACTTTGACTGGCCAGTGCAGAATATCCACTTGGCTGGTCAACCGTCAAAGTCAAACCGGCTAATAGTAAGCCAGATATTCATTGCTGGTCACCAGAAATGGCCTGGCATTGAATATCCTGTTTCAGTGTCGACTGAATATCAGCCTCGATATGTGGACCAAAGATTAGCTCAAATAGCATACAAATGTAGTCAAATGGATGTTAATAGGTCATTTCCTATTCCCTCCCAATGCTCAGAGAACAACGCACAAAATAAAGCCGCCCTTACTGCTGAAAACCTAACGCCAGCTCGGAGCACAGATTTGGGTTTTTGAAGAGGAGATTTCCCATGATTTGTTTTTAAAAGCTGCCAGTTTTTATTTAATTAGAAAGCAGAAGGAAGCCTGTGCAAGCCTTTAAGTGCTGCTAGTGAAAGATGAATGTATGCGAGTTAGAGCAAACCCAAATGTGAAAGCACAGATTGCCGTCTGTTTCCTGAACATACAGGTTTTCAGGTGAAAATTTTGCTGAAAAGCTTGTATTTAAAGGCACAGAAGAATGGTGATGATGTGTGTTTTGCTTCCGGGTTTGTCTGGTGCATGTGTACAAGAGCTGTGCTTATCGCAAAACTCTTGTGCGCATGTACCAGGCATGTTCCTTCCCCTTGCTTTCAGTCCATCAACATGCATATCATCTTTTTATAGTTAAGCATTGGCGAGCTATTTTTCTGCACTGCTCCCATGGTACTTGTCCACATATGTGTATAAATGACTCTGGTATTTACATGCATTCTTGCAATCTAAAACTAAGCAGTTCCTTATAGAGTACCTCCTTAGAGTGGGGATTAGAAAGCAGTAATAATAATAAAATGTATTTATAACCCACATTACCATGGGATTCTAAGCGTGGAACAAGAATCCGTACATAATAAAAACAAAACAATATAGACAATACATCATAAAACACAACATTAAAACAAACATCATTAAAACAGTCAGTAACATGACCAAAAATCAGTTCCCAGGTCAAAAAAAGAGATGACATCATTAATTCAATAGTCCATATGCCAGGAAAACATATGAGTCTTCAGGTCCTTCTTGAACTGCATGATATTCTCTACTGAGCAAAGCTCAGCGGGTAATGCATTCTACAACTTTGGATCAATGTTGTAGAAAATAGAAGACCTGTACTCTTCTATGTACACTTGATGGAAGGATGGAATGTCAAATGTTTTTGAGAAGACCTTAGAGGGTGTGTGAGCTGGTATTCCCCTTATATGGCAGACTGAACACCTGTGGTAGTACCTTAAGAATACCACTAGGGGACATAGCAGCCATTTTGAACCTAGAGCAGCCACAGGGTGGGGGCAGAATAAGACTGCTCCTGTCCTGTCCACCTTGGTGTATCCTGAGAGGAGAGTTGAGAAGTAGAGGGTCAAAGATTGTTGAGGAGGCTCCTTTGCTTGAGAAGAAGCTTTTGTTGGGGTTGGCACCTGATGGAGGGGATTATTCTGTTGGGGAGCTGGATGATTGGGGGTTGTATTTGATTGTGGGGGCTCTCTTGGGGGGGGGGGGTATAATGTAAGGGAGGATATTATCCTGGGGGGGGGGGGGTGGATTGCACTGCTATGGTAACCATTGCTGTGCTAACAGAATATTTTGACTCAGTAAAGAATATCATGCAGTTCAAAAAGGACCTGAAGACTCATATGTCAGTTAACATGAATGTACCACATTATCTGCCAGTTTTATGGACCTGTGTGGTGAATATTTGGCCTGTGCAGTAAATGTCCCATCCTTACAACACTTTAGTGCATGTTAAATCAACTTAGCACACACTACATTTTTTAGGATACATCAACAATTTTAGGGGTCCTTTTACTAAGCTGCAGGAAAAGGGGCCCTGTGGTAGCGGTGGAGGCTTTTTCCCAAGCGCCAGGGTCCTTTTTATCGCAGCTGGTAATAGCACCTCCCCAAAAATGGCCAAGCGGTGAGATAACTCATACCGTGTGGCCATGCAGCAAAAAGCCCTTACCGTCACCCATTGTGATGATGGTAAGGGCTCCTGCAGTAAACTGGTGAAAACCAGGCAGTGTGCGGCAATGCCCGATCACTACCAGATTACCGCTGCACTAACCATTTCTGGTTTTTTCACCCCCCCCCCCCGGAAATGAAGCACTTTTGACTTGGAACTACCACCAACGGCCACACTGGGCCCGCCGTAGTCCCAGAAAAGCAAGCGGTAAGCTTGCGTTGGGCTTACCAGTTTTCTGTAAAAGGACCCCCAAATGTCACTAACAAATGCACATCCCTACAATTTTATTCCTTTGCCACTAAGTTCCTCTCATTTCACCTAGATTTTCTTAAGCCCCTCGGTGAGGGAGTCTGAGACCACACACACCTGTTGCCTTTTTTATTGTGCCCACTGGACAGGGCAGTGGTGACTTTGTACCCTCCGGACAGTAGTGTCCACTTGGACAGGGTCCATTCTGCTGGAAGCTAGCTGCTTTCTGAGGAATGTTATCTGTGGCTCCTCCCTCACAGTAATATCCAGCCAAGCATGGACCTGCAAGAAGAAATGGCAAGAATCTATTTGTACACATGCTGCTGATGTTATACTTACTGCTGCATCCCATATGCATGAACAGGTACTGGGGGAGGGGGGGGGGGAGACGGGACTGGTGGTCTTATAAGGGAAGAAGAGGAAGGATTTATGATTTAGCTCATGCCTTTTCAGTAGTAGGTCAAGGTGAGTTACATTAGACACACTAGATATTTCCCTGTCCCTGTAGGGTTTACAATCTTAGGGCCTGATTTGAGCCCATGGTGGTCAGCAATTTTTAAAGCACTGACTGCTGTGGACAAAAAAGACCAGATATTCAGTGCCAGGCATAATCCAGAAACTGGCATTGAAAGTCTAGACCTTTTTGTTGTCCTAACTATCTATGAACTGTTAATATGTGTTCTAGCTTGAGACCTATCCACTGGAATGGTGGTGGGCCAAGCTACACAGCTTGAAACAGTTGAAAAGCACTAACTAGGCCTGATAACCAGCTGATGGCCTTATAGCAGAGAGCCTGCAAGAGCAGGACTGCTTGGTGAGTCTTAATGAAACCTGGTACAACTTTAAAATTGAATGTAACACTTAAGATGTAGAAATTAATGACAAAAATGGTAAAAATCTTGGTTCTTAAAATGGAGTTTGTCTTTATAAAATGGCTTTCAGTATCACAAGATATAAAAGACACAGATCTCTCTCAGTATTATGAAAGAGGTTTTAAAAGTGTTGAAATTGGCACTATGAAGAAATCTTTGAGAGGAGGGGCAGGTGGGCACCTGATCTGCGGTTAAGTGTGATTCAGAGATGAAGCAAGATTAGAAAAAAAAAGTCCCTCTCCATAGACTTGTATGGGGACCAAATACTATATAAGAAGTGGGCATCAGAGCTTTTTTTGGAACGTTTTTCCCCAACGCATCTCGAAGGAGCGAAGCTCTGGCCGGTTGAATTCAGAATCTGTCCTATGAGTGTACCAAGTTTGAAGTCCTGATTTGGGGTGAGAATAAAAAGACTATTTCTTTCAATAAACTGTTTCTGTCTTTGTTTCAATCTATTCTCTATCTTCCATCTGTTTCACAGGATAATACACACACACACAAGTAAGGTTTCTCACTGAAATATATTTTATATATTTTGTAGATTTTATGTGGGAACATAAACGGCCAAAGATTCACTTAGATCCAAATAGACAGAAAGCTGTGGTCATAGGAATTAGATTTGAACTGCGCCTTCTGATACCCCCCCAGCGTCGATATCCAGCGCCGTTTACCCAGCTGCTAACTGTGTCTCGGATTGGCCCTGACTCCATCAGTAGACTACCCCAGTACAAAAATGGATAGTGGTAGTGTGCCTAGATTTTCAACGTGACTATTTGGTTATGTGCCATTGAAAATCTAGGTATGACCCAATCAATAGGAGATAACCAGGTAGAAGCCTCTCCTACCAGGTTATCTCCTTTCCTTGTGGTTCCTCTTTCACTATCCTGACTTCTCCCTAAAGGCTTCCTCCTGTTTTTCTTGTTGGAGTTTGAAAACTTTCTTTGTGCATTGGACTTATCATCCTATGAAAATCTTATAACAAAACCATTGCTTACCATCGGGCTCTAGGTTGGCCTCCCCTCTGCAGTATCTCCCAGCTGGACAGCTCCTACATGCAGCAGGTGACAGAGCTCCCTCCAGGGGGTTCAAGGTGCCTTTGGGGCAAGGAAGTGGTGAGGTGGTCCTAGCTGGACAGAAGTAACCTGAAATGACAACGCAATAATCATTGTCTTCTATCACATAAAGCCCAACAATGTGTATCTGTGGTGATAATAGCGGTGGACAACAAAGAAGGGGGTCCACGTCTTCCACAAAGAAGTAAGCAAAGCACACAAGGGTGGATGCAAAGCCAAGTCCAAATGACCAGCCCGATTTGTGTCGGAAGATGGGCGCCCTTCTCTTTCGAAAATGCCCCTGATAGTGTTCTAAATGTTTACACGAGCCTTTGTATGTTTATAGACTCCTGAAGCAGGTGCTTTGGCGCCAAAACACGGCAACTGTATCGAGTCGTTTGGTGATTTTCAATAAAGACTTATACATTGTATATGTGTCTCCCTTGTTGTTTTTGGAAGAGCCAGCCTGCCCTACTCTTTGATTTACTTGATTGTCGTTCATAGGGATTAACTGTCCCTCCACATCCTGTGGTTGTTCCCTGTTTTAGGTGCAAGTAAACACTTCCTATTCTTTACTATCTTGCACTGCCATGTCTTCCCAACCTTTTTACACTGCACTGCAGCAGATGCCAAGAAAACAACCACTGGATATTGCATTTCTGAAATGAGAATACAGTACATTCTTAGAGCAATGCACTAAATTGAGGGGAGGCAGTGTCCGTTGCTCTAAAAATCCATTGTTCCCAATGTATATTATGTCCAGTGAAACCCACAACAGAAATGTAGCCAGACCAAGAAATGTGGAAGAAAGATATGGAAATATTTCTCATAGTAATGTTATTGGGAGGTAGGTTTCTTTTGGAGTGTGTGGGGTGGGGTGTGTGGGGGGACTGCTGTCTGCTATTCTCTATATCCATTGTTCCAGTACGCATTGCTCCGGCGATGTACTGTAGATGATTTCTATAGTGGAACGTTTTAGCCTCTTTTACTCTTTCCCTATTTTCTTTCTACTCTGTTTCATTTAACTTCTCTAATTTAATTGAAATTGTATAACCACTGGTCTGGCGATAGCCTAATTAGTACATTGTAAGCCACTTTGAGTCTGCACAATGTGGGAAAAAGTGGGGTATAAATGTGCTAAATAAATAAATCAATCAAAATAAAAATAAAAATCACTCAATGTGCACTATGACTATAGAACCTGTACACCTCTGCTTATTGGGTCACCTGCTGGGCAGTTGACTGGTTCCACAGTGGCAGCCTTCCTGCAGCTGGTCCCAGCGGGACATGGGATACAACTGCTTGCACCAGGCACTGGACTGAATGTGCCAGGATCGCAAGGTATCTCTGTGCCCTGGCCACTAGGACAGTAGAACCCTGCAGGACACCTGTATCCATGAATGCCATCAGAAGGACAGGGCGTGGAGCTTCCTCCTCGGCAGACATACCTGTGGGCAAGATAAAAAGCATTCTCATAGGAAAGAGATGAGGATAGTAAACTGAAAGTTCTGCAGGTTGATTAGCTAAAGCAGACCACACGTCTTGATCATACTACCAGAAATATGGACTTTGGTTGACAATCAATTTTTGAAAAATAATTTTAACACCCAACAGAAAGGACTTAACAAGGACCTGGGGTTCCTAGCCCATTATAAACCATAAAGCTGTATGTCTCTGTTGATCACCCCACCCCTCACTTATCCACACCCATCCTGTTAGAATATCAATGATATGCTTTGATGTCCCCATGCATACCTCCTACCCACCCCCATCCTCCCACCCTGTCAGACTGTCATAGTAATGCTTGAATGTTTTCACTTATATACACTGTCAGCTAGCACATTTGCTTATTTCCGATCTGACGAAGAAGGGCAACCTTCGAAAGCTAATCAAGAAATGTATTAAGTTATGTCCAATAAAAAAGGTATCATCTTATTTTCTTTTCCATGTTTTATTTTGTTTGATTTCTATTGATAACAAAATATTCCGTAATTCTGTTTAATTATTTGCACCATCATCTGTGCTGGGTGCTTGGATGATTGATGGGATAGAAATCTAAGGGGGGGGGGGGGGGAGGCATTCAGTAAATGTTAAAGCACAATAATGATCATGCATTAAAACTACACGAATATTACTGAATATTAGTAAGACCCCAAAACGTAAGACTTTCTCTGACTTTTTGCCTGACACTACTGGCAAGTACTTTTTTGAACTATATACCTTGAATTTTTGACTTGTTGGACTATCGTTTGTTTTTGCACTTGATTTTGCACACATTTGTTTTGAGTATTTCGTATACAAGTTGTTTTTAATGATTCAGTTTTCGCTTTACACATTATTAAGGTCTCCCACGCCTTGAGACAGCACATAGTGAAACTCTGGCCAAAGTCGGTGTGATGGACCGATCATCTGCACGTTGCTTTTTGCATTTGAGATTTAAGTTATGTAACTTTTTTTCACCTTTTTGAGGATCCACCTTAAGTCAGTTCTGTGAGGTCAGCATTTCTATATTTAAATAATACAAATAAGGAGTTTTTTTTTACGCCAGTGTAGATAGAATAGCCCTTTGATTTTCCCCAACCCTCATCTTCATTAACCACTCTTTGGGTTGGTGGCTAGGCTTTTCAGAGGCTTTTTCCCCTTTTTTTCCAAAAAGTTAAATTATGCACTTCACAGAACTTTAGTCTTTATGAAAGTACTTATTGTCATTATATGAGAGATATTGTGGTGTTATACGGTATTATTGCTCTCAATTCTCCTTTTTGTGATGTGGAGGGGCATAATTGAACAGGGCGCCCAAGTTTCCTGAGGGCGTCCTCGCAGGACGTCCCCGTGAAGGGGCAGTGAAACCCGTATTATCGAAAAAAGATGGGCGGCCATCTTTCATTTCGATAATACAGTCAGGGACACCCAAATCTCCACATTTAGATCGACCTTAGAGATAGTCGTCCCTAGAGATGGTGGTCCCCGATTTTCGGAGATAATGGAACCCGAGGACACCCATCTCAGAAACAACCAAATCCAAGCCCTTTGGTCGTGGGAGGAGCCAGCATTCATAGTGCACTGGTCCCCCTCACATGCCAGGACACCAACTGGATACCCTAGGGGGCACTGCAGTGGACTTCAGAAAAAGCTCCCAGGTGCATAGCTCCCTTGTGTGCTGAGCCTCCCCCAAAGCCCACTCCCCACAACTGTACACCACTACCATAGCCATTAGGGATGAAGGGGGGCACATAGATGTGGGTACAGTGGGTTTCTGGTGGGTTTTGGAGGGCTCACATTTACCACCACAAGTTTAACAGGTAGGGGGGTAATGGGCCTAGGTCTGCCTGCCTGAAGTGCACTGCAGTACCCACTAAAACTGCTCCAGGGACCTGCATACTCCTGTCATGGAGCTGGGTATGATATTTGAGACTTGCATAGAGGCTGGAAAAATATTTTAACATTTTTTAGGGTGGGAGGGGTTAGTGACCACTGGGGGAGTAGGGGGAGGTCAGCCCCGATTCTTTCCGTTTGTCATCTGGTAATTTAGGGCACATTTTTGTGGCTTGGTTGTAAAAAAATAAGGACCAAGTAAAGTCGGCCATGTGTTCGTCATGTACGACCTTCTTTTTTCCATTATCGGCCGAGGACGCCCATGTGTTAAGCATGCCCCAGTCCCGCCTTTGCTATGCTTCCGACACGCCCCCGGGAACTTTGGTTGTCTCCGCGAAGGAAAGCAGTTGAGGGCACCCAAAATCAGCTATCGATTATGCTGATTTGGGCAACCCTGGGAGAAGGACGCCCATCTCCCAATTTGTGTCAAAAGATGGGCGCCCTTCTCTTTCGAAAATTAGCCCAATAGACTTTCTGTAAATTACAAACATCCCAAAAAATCTTAAGAGGTAGAGAAAAAGACCTCACTGGTCCAGAAAATCTCCTCCTGAACACAAATTATTATTAACGTAATCTCAAACAAAACAATACAGGCAAAATATCAGTCAGAAAGGTTCACTTAACTGAAAAACTTCAAAAGAGTGCAGCAGCAGCACACAAATTCTCCCATGCCCAAGTACTTTATAAAATAGAAAAATTCATAGCAAATCTGCTCCATTCCACCTAGCTCTACCACCTGGAAGGACTGCATAAAAGTGAGTCCATAATCCGCTACTAAGATAGACATGAGGAAAGCCACTGCTTATCCCTGAGGTCAGTAGCAGAATCTTGCCACTCTTTCGGATTCTACCAGTTACTTGTGACCTGGATTGGCCACAGTTGGAAGCAGAATACTTGGGCTAGATGGACCATCGGTCTGCCCATTATGGCTATTTATGTTCTTATGTTCTATCTGTTGTCCTTCAGTGTTTCAATTTTTTACATGTGTAAACCTCTACAGAAGTTTATGAGCCATTTTCTGTATATAAAAACATGCTTTATATATGCAAAACGCATTATAAAATTTCACCCTGTGTGTCTGACTTTTAGCACTTTTCTCTTACGAAAAGTGGAGGAGTAGCCTAGTGGTTAGTGCAGTGGACTTTGATCCTGGGAACTGAGTTCGATTCCCACTGCAGCTCCTTGTGACTCTGGGCAAGTCACTTAACTTTCCATTGCCCCTGGTACAAAATAAGTACCTGAATATATATGTAAACTGTTTTGAATGTAGTTGCAAAAACCTCAGAAAGGCGGTATATCAAGTCCCAGTTCCCTTTCCCTATTTGAGATTCTACATGGAATGTTGCTACTATTGGAGATTCTAGATGGAATGTTGCTACCATTGGAGATTCTACATGGAATGTTGCTACTATTTCAGATTCTACATGGAATGTTGCTAGTGGAGGAGTAGCCTTAGTGGTTAGTGCAGTAGACTTTGATCCTGGGGAACTGAGTTTGATTCCCACTGCAGCTCCTTGTGACTCTGGGCAAGTCACTTAACCTTCCATTGCCCCTGGTACAAAATAAGTACCTGAATATATATAAACCACTTTGAATGTAGTTGCAAAAACCTGAGAAAGGCAGTATATGAAGTCCCTTTTCCCTTTCTCTTAATTTGTTTGCTTGTTGTCGTTTTTTTTTCTGTTTTTCCTGTTGGATCTTCACTTGTATGCTGGGCTTAGGAAACATTTATGAATTTTCTTACTTTCTGTTTAGAAGTATGTTTATTTGTAAGAAAATTGTATGTTTGTAAAAATTTTTTTAAATGTATCCCAAATGCTACCTAGAACCTGTTGAAATGATGGGCAGAAGCCCTGTATTCTTTACATAGTCTATATACACCATCTACTGTACAGTTTTAGGTATTTCACTTTCTACGTTTGCTGGTTGAGCTTAAACATTAATTAGTCTTTCTTCCTTCAACAACATACCTTTTTAACTGACTCGAAAGAAACTGTGCCCTTCATACATTAGGGAAATTCATAGAGTTGCTTGTAGTATGAACGCACAGTAACATCTTCCATTTCAAGCCACTATTTTTGAAAGACTCCGTGCTGTTCCCCTGGGCCTTCCGTTAAATTTTTGTATTTGGCAAATGGTCATCGATCAGTTACCGTGCACTGGATCTAGCTTTTACCTGTCATGATATCACACACAGACCATCAAGTGCCCTTTTGTAAGATGTCCTTTATACGTCTTCCACTGTGCCAAATATGGCTACCCACAGAGTCTCTGTGACAGCTGTAGAAGACCTGTTTGAAGGATTTCATGTTTATTTGAAATGTAGCTCACATTGGTTTCGTTTCATGGATATCTCAAAGTGAGTTACATTCAGGCAGAGTAGGTAGTTCCCTAGAGAGCTTGTAATCTATAGGCCTCATAGATTAATGCGCCTTAATGCAAGTTATATCTCGAGAGATAATACAGAATATTTTTTGATGCTTTCCCCCTCCTTTTAATAATAACGCTCACTCTACATTAGTTGGATTATTTGATATTGTCCAGCAAATAAGGGTAGGATTAACTCTTTGGTGAGTTCTAGAAAAGCAAGCACATTGGGCCTCCATCTTAATACAAATACACTTGAAAACTTTTACAAACGCGCCACTCTGTGGTTCTGACAGCAGAGGAGGAAGAAACAGGTAAGAAACGTGGCTTGCAGATTCCTCCTGCCAGCGAGAGTGCACATGCAGGGTTTGTGCTAGGTATGGTAGGATCCAGGGCAGAAATTTGAAAGGGGGCCCCAAAGCTTGCCAGCAGGCTGTGTAGTTTTCAGCTTTGTGGGTCCCTGTGGCATGAAGGTCCAGGGTAATTGCCCTTCTAGTATCCCGTCCCTCACTAATGCCAGCCATGTGCACATAGGGTGGTGAGAACAGACAAACCTCTGTGACAGCGGTGACTTTGATCTCATCGACTCTGCCCCCCCCCCCCCCTTACTACCAGCAGCTGCCTTACCAGGGCAAAAATCTGCCTTGGGAGCCACTGAATTAGAATATCTAAGAAAGCCCTTATTAAAGATTTACGCCCTAGGCACATGCCTAGTTTACCAAAGCCTTATCCCTGCCCTGCCAGCAAATTCTTTGTTCTAGTTTTGGTTTGTTGCCCTTTTGACTTGCTTTGTGTTTGGCAATTTTCAAAAGCCATTTATGGAATCAATACTTGGGTAAAAGGTCTGCCTGAAAATTGGCTAAAAGTATGGTCAGGGAGGCAACTCCAAAGGTCATTCTTTGGGTGCTATTTCCTGGCCAGATTTAGCCCCCACAAAAAGCAGGTACAAAGTGTGAGGACAATTTTCATTGGGAAAGGATCCACAAACTTGGTACCTGGAGGGAGACTGCTTTGAAAATTGCTTCCCATATGAATTATCATTTAATCTAATACGATCACAGTGTATTAGTCACCACAGAGTGGAAGTGTTACCCACCCTGGGGCACAGGGTAGGGTCTGTGACAGATCGGAAAGGCCAGCCTGGCTGCAGTATCGGCCAGGGGGACAAGGCAGGCATTGCTTCTCTGCACCAATTCCGAGGGAGGCGGAGTAAGAGCCAGGGGGGCAGGGGACAGGAGAGCTGGTTCCATTGGGGCAGAAATAACCACGAGGGCAGATGTCATTTCCTGCAATAGACATTGTGGCAGAGTCCACCTGCAAAAAGAACAAAACAAAATGTCACAACCTGTTTTAAGGAACTGATCTCTTGGTAAGAGATGTGTAGGAAATATGAATAGACTTAGGTGCAGATGATCAAGAGCCCCGTGCTGTTTCAAACAGAGCTCTAAAAATAGCACTGGAACAGTGTGGGGCTTTACTGCCCTATGATCAGAGATAATAGCATGCAAATTTAAGCACGCTATTATCTCTGATCATAGGGTAAAAGTGTGGGAGGATTGTGCCTGAGAATGTGCTCAGGCACAATACTCCCACACTTGTTTGACAGATCCAGGCTGTCAAAAGCCCAGTCCTATCAAATACAGGGGCCGTAGGTCTGTGGGACTCCCATACCCCCCTGCAATGCAAGGTTCTGGTGGCCTAGCGCCCCCCCTGAACCCCCACCCCAAACCAGTGACACAGGGGCTGGAGATCCATTGGAACTCCAGTCCCCTGACCCCCCCCAATACAAGTTCACGGGGGGCTTTTGACTCGTAACCACTTGTATCCACTCGCCTCCATCTACCCTCCTCTCCTCTTTCCTCTACACATTAATTGATTTGTTTGCTTTATTTTTTGTCTACTAGATTGTAAGCTCTTTGAGCAGGGTCTGTCTTTCTTCTATGTTTGTGCAGCGCTGCGTACGCTTTGTAGCGCTATAGAAATGCTAAATAGTAGTAGTAGTAGTAGTAGGGGCTAGAAATCCAGTGGATCTCCAGCCTCCCTAACCCCCTCTTGCACCCCAATAAAAAAAGCCCTGGTGGCCCAATGGGCCGCGAACACAAGCCCCCCAATCTGGTGGTCTAGCGGCCTCTTCCTTGCCCCCCCGTACCTGAGTGGCAGAGGAGGGAGTAGTATACTCCCTCCTCTTCCGGCGCCGCCTTGAAAATGGCAGCATCCAGCCCTGCCCAGTGCATCCTGGGATGTGCTGGGCAGGGCTTCACCACCATATAAGGGCTCGGATCATGGGGAGGTAGCAAACACAGGTACCAGTATAGCGCTAATAGCTTCTAGCGCCCCCGTTTGCTCCTGATCATTGGCCCGTTAGTGTTTACTGGGCTGGCAGCCTAGGGCAGCAGCTCCTAGGCGAGGGTAAGAAGCAGCTGCATTCAAAGCAAAACACTAATTCCTGACATCCACATGTATGTAAAAAAAGGCACATCTTTCCACAGGGAGAGTAGGCATTTCTGAGATAGCTCATTTACCTGGATACATGGATTTTAGAACTTTCCCTCATTGTGTGTACATCTGCAAAACAAAGTATATTGTCTGTTTCTTGCAGGATTGTTCTAGGAAGGGTGATATTGGGGTATTCATGATTGTTGAGTTTATTTATCAAAATCTCAGGGGGGATGGGCTTAGAACTTGATAGGTAATTAGGGGAGGCAAAGCTCAGGGCATCTAATGCCGTTGCACAGGCCATGTATGTAAAGGCATAGGAAATTAGGCACCACAAGTTTAGTATTTTGGTGGTGCTGTGGGGGTGGAATCAGCACTTGGCCAGTCAGTCCTATCTATATGTAGTGCCCCATAGCTGGTTAAGTGCTGAATATTGTACTTAACCGGCGATGTTTTAGCCAGCTCTGCAAGCCCGGAAATTCAATGCTGAAACCTGGACATGGCCCAGCATTAAATTTCTCGGCATAATGTCGCTGACGGTCAGGAAAATGCTGAGCACTGCAGGCTGGATATCAACTCCTCTCTGTTTTGTGGGGGTGCATTCTCTTCTAGACATGCCCCCATGTGTGATGGAGGTGCATTTTCCGCTAGAGGCTCAAGTTTCCAGTTTATTAAGAATGTACTATTTCCCCCTTTGGAGTACCATCATGGCTTCTTACAATCTAAAATATATAAGAAAAGGGGACAACACAAACAAAGACAGAATTAAGACACGACCTATTAGGGCAAAAGGGAGAACTACAATACTAATAGGATAGAAAGGGGAGGAAAAGACAATAGGGAGTGCCACAGGCATCTTCCAGGCACCTCCTGGCTCAGCTGCCACAAAGAGAAATCATTTATATGCGTCTCTAAAGAGATACGTTTTAAGGTCTGTTTTAAATTTGTCCAACGATGCCTGAAGGCGAAGGGAGACTGGCAATTAATTCCAAAAGATATGGCCCCTGTATATTGAATAGAGCATGTCTAGTGTGTTCATGAGTTATCTCTTGACTGCTAGGTACAACTAATTGATTGTGATATGATGAACGAAGTGCGCGGACAGGACAATAAGAAATAAGGTGACAGAAAGGATAAAGAGGTTGCTCAGCCTGTAATGTTTTGAAGACAAGTAATGCAAGTTTAAATATGATATGTTGAGTGATATGGAGCCAATGAGCTTCTTTTAAATATGGAGTAACATGGTCATATTTAAGCGAGTTAGTGATGAGACGAATAGTGGTGTTCTGGATGATCTGTAAGCGACATATTTCTTTTACTTGAAGACCTTTGTAAAGAGAATTGCAATAATCCAATTGTGAAATGACTAAAGAGTGAACTAATATGTTAAGAGCTGCCAGTAGAAGTAAGGAGCGAACTGAATGTATAAGTCGTAGCTTGTAGAAAGAACGCTTGACCACTTGAGAAATTTGTGGGAGCAATGAGAGGTTGGAATCAATAAGTAGGCCAAGGATTCACACAGTCTGTACTTCGGGGACTGGCGTATTAGCTAGAAAAATTGATGACGGTAGAGGAGGGCTCATTTTATGTTGAAAGAAAACTGTTTTTGATTTTGTTGGATTTAAAACTAATTTATTATCTTTGAGCCAATCGGAGAGCTGGGAAAGCGTTTGATGGACTGTAGCAATCTCATGGGAGGTACATGTATATAATGGGATAAGTATTTGAATGTCATCAGCACAAACATATGCAGTAAGGCCTAATGATTGCACCAAGGTCAGCAGAGGGGCCAGGAATACATTGAATAGTGTGTGGAGGACAAGATCGAACCCTATGGAATACCACAGTCTGGAGTGAATGAAGTGGAAAGACCCTTTGGTTTATGAGGGTGCATTCTCTGCCAGGTGTTTCCTTATTGTATGATGAGGGTACATCCTCTTTCCACTGCTCTGATCTCCTTACGTGTAATAGAAACACACACTCTCAAGTACGCACCCTGTGTGTGATAGGCGTGGGATGTACAGCTCCTTTGGTGCAATAATAGCCAGCATGACAGAGTCCTGATGGCTGAGACAGACCTGGCGAAGAGCAATACATACCTACAAGTAAATCAAACAAAGTCAACAGATGAGTGCTCTTGGTCTTTGACCCAACTTGTCCCCCATCTCCAAATCATGTTGTTCTCTGACCCTATGATAGACTGCTTTCAGGATGTGCCCTACCTTCTGTCTACTAAGAGTTATTATTCCATTACATGGTTGGTTAGATTGATAAAAAGCCAGAGATCCATGAATTCAACCGGCTTCTCACCACCTTCCATATGTAGTGTCTGCAGGAATTCACATTACTTCCTATATCCAGGAGCCAGGATAACTCCATGCCATATTCACTTTCACAGTCATATTACACCTCACAGCTTAAAGTCAGTTTTTGGGAAGTATTTGGTAGGTAGACCTTTCCCAGGCACAAGAATGGACAGATGTATCTAAAATGTTCCCTCTTATGTGTGTCTCTGGAAAAGAATATAGGGTGTATCTGGAACTTAGTGAAATATCTTAGTTAATAAACTCTGCACTTTCTTTATTATTCTTTTACCTGAAGAAGTGTGTTATATATCATATTTCAAAATCCCTTTGGGATCCTTGGTAAGGCTGAGATACTTATATTTAGATTTCATCCATGTCAGGTTGAAAATATTGTGTAATTTCTTGTTACCTTAAGCTGTTCAATCTGTAAACCAGTGACGTAACCGTGGGGGAATTTGAGGGCCTGCCCTTCCCCCCTCCCCCACTTAGGGCCCAGGCCCCCTCCAAACCTGCACTGCACCTATTAAATGGCTGGCGGGGATATCAAAGCCCCGCCAGCCAAAGAAATTCACTGCTGAGCCACTCCCTTTCTCCTCAAGCTGCTGCAGTAACCCAGAAGTCAGAAGGGTGTCTCCAGCTGCTGATGCCAGGACTCCTCACTCATACACCCTGCCGACTTACGGGTTACTGCAGCAGCATTAGGAGTTCAGGAGTGGCTCAACAGGTATTATTTTTAATGCACTGGGCAGGTGGAGGGAATATGTTGCCCCCCCCCCCCCCCCCTACACACACACACACAAACCAAGTCTACTGGTGCGCTATTAAACCCAGGTACTAATATATTAGGGAAGGTGAAGGAATTTGGATCATGCTTTTTTCAGTAGTAGCTCAAGGTGAGTTATGTTCAAGTATATTTGGATATATCCCTGCTTTCAGAGGGCTCTCATGCTAATTCTGTACCTGAGGTAATGGAAGGTTAAGTGACTTGCCCAAGATCACAAGAAGCAGCATTGAGATTTGAACCTTACTTTTCTGATTCTGAGTCCACTGAGCTAACCAATAGGCTATTCCTCCACTATACAAGCTCATGAGAGCTGACACTCAGACCACGGGAGTTAGCCCGGCTCTCTCCCATGGTCAGCACTAAATCTGGATATTCAATGCCGGGCCATTTCTGGTGACCGGCATGGAATATCCAGTTTATTTTTGGGTGGTTTGAACATAACTAAGTCAATATTCAGAAGTGCTATGGGACTGTAGGAAGAGATGAGGATTTTGCCCTAGGAAATGTATTGGCACTTGAACCAAGACTCAACAAAATGTTGTTCCTTCTTATTGTGATATGTATCTCTTGGGAAGACAAGGCATTATAAATGTTGATTCTAACCTGCTGGGCAGGGTTCACAATCCAATTCACTCGTGGCACCGATTCTAGGTGAGAAGGTTCCCCAAGGGCAAGGATGCTCTGTGCCAAATCTAGCACCAGCCAGGCAGAAGTAGCCGCTAGGGCATGCTATGGGAGTGTGCACACCAGAACCTAGAGGAGATACAGCAACAGTTAGCGTCAAGAGATTCCAAGATCCCTGGTTTCCTCCTATTCTCAAGGGGTTGACATCTGACCAAACTGCTTGAAATTACAACATAAAAATCAAGGCAGTGGGTGGGTGGGGTGTCAGTTTTCAGAAAATGCTCAGTGTGGTGCTGAGGGTCCTAAGTTTTACAACGCTAAATTGAAAGGGCTTTTCAGTAAAATTTAGGAAACTACTGTTTCACCTAACCTGCATTGAGGATCCTAAAATGTAAACATTTAGATATAGGCCTACATTTCATTTGCTAGTTATGAAGCCCCATTTCACAGAGAGCACTTATTCATAAATGGAATGTCTAAGACAGGCCATTCACAATTTTCAGCCTATTTTACAAAAGGTCCACTGTGGAGCCATTTGTAAAATATGTATAAGGGCATGCAGGAGCACATATGTATTTGCCGGCACGGGAACAGTCATTTTGGAGTTAATTTTATGAAAAGGTATCCAGTTAAAGCCTTTTAAGACACCTGGGTAAAGCCTATTTCATAAAGACATGGGATCAATATTCAACGCCGGGAGTTGTGTGGACTTCAGCTTTGAATCTCCGGTTAGTTTTAAGTCAGTTAAGGCATACCTGCTTAAGTCAATATTCATCACTTGAGTGACCATGGGTTACCACATAAAAAAAAGGACAGATTTTCATGTGGTCCCATTTATGCAGTAAACCTGGCCGCTTAAGGGCTGAATATCAGTTCTTAAGCAACCAAGTGCTGACTCCGCCCCAAACATAGCTGGCTTTGAGTGTGGCGCTAACCGCGATATTCAGTGGCACTTAGCCAGTTGAGGGGTCCTTTTACTAAGCTGTAGGAAAAAGGGCACCTGCAAAAAAATGCCCTTTTTTTGGTTGAAAATGGATGT
The DNA here is from genome assembly GCF_901765095.1 of Microcaecilia unicolor. NCBI lineage: Eukaryota > Metazoa > Chordata > Amphibia > Gymnophiona > Siphonopidae > Microcaecilia > Microcaecilia unicolor. The sequence continues at coordinate 35,232,402 of NC_044042.1, read as the reverse complement.
GTGACAAAATGAAAATTGGCACGCGTCCATTTTGGGCCTGAGACCTTACCACCACCCATTCACTTAGTGGAAAGGTCTCATGTGTTAACCGGGTGGTAATTATCAGTGCGCATACAATGCCAATTACCGTCTGGTTAGCGTCACATGCTGGAAAATAAAAGATATTTTCTGGCACATGTAGTGGGAGCGCATAAAAATGAAATTACCGCCCGGACCACGCAGTAGCCGGGTGGTCGTTCTGAACTGGCACACATTGGGTGCACATAGGTGCCTATGCAGCTTAGCAAAAGGGCCCCTAATTTAAAATCTCACTCTCAAACTTGGAAGCCTAAACTCTTTGAATACTGGTTTCACAAGAAAAACCTGGAGGACATACTTGAAGATGCCCTGTAAACTATTTGTGATTGTACAGCAGCACAGCTATGCTAGGACTTCATAGCATCCCATGAGGTGAGCTCGATGCGAGCAAAGGTGCACCGGAGATGGTCTTGCCTCAAAAACTTTGCCTCATGTCTTTGTTGTAAAGTAGCATTTTGTTGGGTTTTCTTTGAATGTGAGAATTGAAACCCCTCAATAAAGAAAAGAATCTGCTGTTTTCCAAATTCCTTTGTATCCTTGATGCAGGGATATGCCAAAACCTAGCCAGGTAAGGTGACTTTTTAGATGCACAGTAAACATCTTTGTATGCCATTCTACCTTGGACTGTTTGCATTCATTCAGCTCCTCTCTGTTTGCTCTTATTCTGCTGAAATCCACCTCTCTTGGTTGCCCGCTTAATGAAAATTCTAGACTGATCATGTAGGGTCAACTGTAATTCAATCATTTCTCCTCTGCATCCCAGTGCAAGGGGTGTCATGTTGTGGCATAGCCCTGCAACTGGGTTTGATGATATTCATCCTTGAGGTAGAATGATATACAGCACATTTTTCAGATGACATGACTGCAGAACAAGAAGAATCATAGCTGTCTTTTACTGTTGAACCACTCCTGATTTATTGTGACTTGAAGGCATGGCGTAGTCCTGATTAGATGTCAGATACCATGCAAAACCAGCTTCTCGTTGCTATCAAAATAATTATCAAGTATGTGGCCTTCAATGCTGACAGATGAATGCTGTAGTGTGGTTTACTGATGTGCATACTTTGTGAAGATATAGCTGTGCTGTAACTCAAATTACCAAACAAAATTAACAAAATGCCTACCCCACTACAAGAGTGTTCACTGCTTCCAGCAATATTTCCTGTGGACATTGCAGCATTCCTTGGGTGTTTGGGTGACATTACTTTTGGTTTCATGAAGAAGCATTCCCTTCTTTCATTCCTCTTTGGCTGACACGATTATAACCAGCCTTGTCTACAGGATTCTGGGTTAATTTTGCATCAAAGAAATTCCCCACAGAGATACAGAAGATGGAACACAGTAAGGGTGACCAAAAAAGGACAAAGAGACCTGGCCCTCAATAAGAGTCTTTATTCTATAATCCAACAGGGCTCGACATGGGTTGTGTTTTGGTGAATAGCACTTGCATGAGGAGTCCCATAAACGTCCCTTCCCATTTCACATCATCCTTGAGATGTCAACACTACAACCCTAGTACAAGGCAAGCAGTCAAATTACTCCACATGCCTGAGGCAAAGGATAGACTGCAGCCTTTCAACCAGGTTCTGAAAGAGGAAGGGGAGGTACTCAGCTAAATGGCAGTGGATATTCACCAAGCTGTCTTAGAAGTAATCCTGCTCCTGTTTTAATGGCATTTCTGTATATGTGAATTGGTCTAACTGACCATATTATCGAACTCCTGATGCAGGTGTTATTTGCAGAAACAGTCCATGTTGGATAGAATAAGACTCATATTAAGGATTAGCCCTCAAATTTTATACAGGGCACCTACAGTTAGGAGCGACTATTCCTGCATGCACTGTGCAGAATAGTTGGATTTACTTGCCCAACTGCTGCTTGTAAGTGCCAGCATTTACACCAGCCATGGACATAATGTAAGTGGTCATGACTAAAGTTTGGCACATAACTGTGGATTTATGCTAGTATTTTATACACTAGCATACCAAGCGTTGCGTGGTCGGGGCGGTCTGCCCTGGGTGCAGGCAGAAAGGGGGTACACAGAGCAGGCATGCACAGGGGCGTATCTGGTCTTCGCCATTAGGGAAGGTCCAGAGCCGAGGTGAGGGGGCACACTTTAGCCCCCCCCCCCACGCCACCAACGACCACCCCAGCGCCGCCAGAACCACCTCCAACAACTATGGCCCACCTGCCATCGCCGTGACGTCGCCTACCTTTGCTGGCAGGGGACCCCAACCCCCACCAGCCGAAGTCTTCTTGCTTCATGCTTCGTTCTGTTTCTGTGAGTCTGATGTCTTGCACGTTGTACATGCAGGATGTCAGACAGAAACCAAACGAAGATGACTTCGGCTGGCGGGTCCCCCGCCAGCAAAGATAGCAGACGGCGACGGCAGGTTGACGGCGGGGGGGGGGGAGGGGGTTGAGAGGGTTGTTGGCAGGGGGGCCCTGGCCCCCGTGGCCCCATAGCAGCTACGCCCCTGGGCATGCGGCTGTCCTCTTTCCCCTCTGATGTCTACTTCCTGTTCCAGGGCAGGGAACTGGCAGTGCTGACAGCAGCGTGCCTGCTCCGTGCACCCCCTTGCTCAGAGGTGGCATCCGAGGTAGGTATGCCAGTGATTCTATAATAGATTTGGCATGCAACTCTTCCATTACAGAATACCAGCTTAGCACTCAGTTTTGGCGCCTAACTATAGGTGCCATTTATAGAATTTGCTCCAGGTCTCCCTGTCCTTTTTTAGTCATCCCCACTGTGTTCTGTCTCCTTTAATTTTGCATCATGCAGGTGCATTTTTACTAGGTTTTTTTTTTGTTACATTTGTACCCCGCGCTTTCCCACTATGTAATGGAGGGTTAAGTGACTTGCCCAGAGTCACAAGGAGCTGCCTGTGCTGGGAATCAAACTCAGTTCCTCAGTTCCCCAGGACCAAAGTCCACCACCCTAACCACTCGGCCACTCCTCCAATCCTCCAAAAAGAGCCTCCTCATAACCAGAAAAACTGGCTTGAATGTATTTGAATAATCTGAATTAACTGAACTCTGTTTAGGGCCAGCCCTGTCACCAGACAGTCCAGGAACCTGTCTAGAGCAGCAATATTTGAGGGGCAGCAACATAGCATTACAATGGTTTCTCATCTCTCCGCTTTCCCCTGCTGTGACCTCTTCCCCATCACTCCAAAGGTACTCAGTGCTGGCAGAAAACTCTTTCAATAAGGGATCACTCTTGAGCGCTGTCAAGCACCTCCCCATCCCCAACAATAAATGCATTGGAGGAGAGCATGATGTGACAGTGCTTGAGTGAAGGTGTAGCAATAGTGGGAAGGTAAAGGGAACAGAGAGGGGAAGGAGCTGGAGTGCGGAAGGGGAAATGAGATGCTGTACTCCCTGGGAGGGGGGGATAGGGAGGAGAAGAAAAAATGTTGACCTCGGGAGGGGTAGAGAGAGGAAGTGGAGGGGTGGTAGAAAAGGGAAGGGGAAATGCTGCCTTCCCGGGGGGGGGGGGGGGGTAGAGAGGGGAAAAGGGGTTGCTGGCCACTTAGGAGTAAGGAGAGATGCTGGAAAATGTGTGGGGGGGGTGGGGGGGGGAGGAGGGAATAGTGCCTTGAACTGCCTTGGGGGTGGGGTGAGGTGGGATGGAGAGGCGCATGGCTGAAGGTTTGTTCTGATACCCTTCGGCCATCCTTGACCCTGCTCCAATGAGATTATTGGTTTTGTCTTTTTCAATTCATATTTATTTCTATTGGTATATTAAGAAGGGGTAAATCTGATCATTCCAGACAAGAGTGCAAATGAGACACTATTTACATTTGAGCCTGGTCAGAAAGATCATAATTGGGTGAATATGGAAATTTAAGCTAAACTATATATTGGCTAGATTTAGTCATTCTGCTCCTATTCCATTCTACTAATCTAAATCCTGTTTATTCAGATGGAATTAGAACCAATTTACGCATTCCTATTTTTTAGTCTCTCTAGATCTTTGTGCTCTTCAGTTACCTTTGGTTCCTGTTGCTCTGAATGAGAAGTACTGTCAGGGAACCCTAGGAAAAGAGGTCATCCATCACCTTGGACCACCATCACATCCTGCCCCACAAGATGTTTCCCACCCTCCTCCTCCTTACTGTTGTTGGTTGGTTTGCAATAGGATCCTGCTGGACAAAGATCACATGATTCTGCTCCTTCTTGAGACTGGTAGGTTCCTCTTTCACAAAGCCTTGGGGCCACGGATCCCATAGGACACTGGGATCCAGGAGGGCAGCGGAAAGACACTGGACTTCCAGATGTCTGGCCAGGTGGGCAGAAAAATCCTGCAGAACACCTGCCCTCTGGAGCAGCTTTTCCTACACCTGCAATTGATAAAGAAAATAAGTCAAACTTCCAGCGTTTTGGTAAAAACAAAAAAACTGAGAAAAACATCAGCACAATCACAGAGATTTATTTAGCTTGTTCCCGAGTTTCTGTAAAATTTCTCAGACTCAGAACTACCCCTGACCACCACCATCACCATAATTGGAAGTCTTTGTAAAATAGTTCTACAGTAGAAATAGCTGAGAAAGTCCAAGTGGTCTATCTGGTCTGTCCAGTTATTCCTGTCCACACTGGCAAGGAATGTATTTCAGCAGCTAGCCATAGAATGTGACCCTTCGACTCCTTATCCAAGACAGTCTATCGTTTTTCTTCTCTTTATACCACCCTCTTGTGTAGATGCACATGCAAGATCCCCACTTAACATTTCTTTCACTCATTATTCAATATTAAGAGGCCAAGCAGATTTCCCTGGGGCTTGATTAAATGCAAATGCTAATTTGCAATAAATAGGTGCATAAACATTCAAAACCATTTAACTGGCCAGGAACAGCATCTGGCCAGTTAAATGGCACTTAGCCGGCTACCTGGTGATATTCAGTGGGACATAGCCAGCTGTCTCCAGTTGAATATTGCCGGTTAGCACCTAACAGATAGCCAGTTATAGCATGTGATATAACTGTCCATCTGCTGATTTTTGGTGCATCATTGGCTAAGTTTGATGGCCAAGTTTGGCCTCGTCAATAGGAGGCCTATCTTTGGCTGGTTCCCACTTAACCAACCAGCGCTGGATATCGGATTGGCCAGTTAAGTTGGAACAAGCCAAAATAAACCGGATATTCAATACCAGTCACCGGAAATGGCCCGGCATTGAATATTCAGGCTCAGCGCTGAATGTGGGAGGCAGCCCAGCTACCTCCCGTGGTCTGAGTATCTGCCCCAATGTGCATTCCAGGGAAAAATAATTACAAGAAAAGTTAGAAAACTGCAGAATTTGTAACCTTCTTGTGGCCACTCAATCTCAAGATTAATGAACTGTTTACTATCATCAATGCTAACATCACTGTGAAAACTCCTTCACCCTTCTTTTGTGAACAAAAGCAGCAGCAGAGTGTTTATCAGGAGTCAAAAACATCAATTCTAGAGGGTCACACATAGTCTTGAGAAATTTTTTTCTATGCACTTCTTTCACTGTATGCAAATATGTCTCATGCATATTAACTAGGGGAATCAAGAAACCCAAATGATTTGTGGCTCTCCAGGATTGCAGTTTTGCACATTTGCTATATATAAATTCACCCTTCATCCTTGAATCTCACAGAATGCTCCACCTGCATCCAGTTCCCAGATTGCTTTCATATACAAGTCCTGGAATGCACCTGCTTCTGGGCTGTACTACAGAATTAAATGAAGCTCCTTCTGGGCCAGGCGGTTACCTTTCCCAGTAGAACTAGAAAGATGGGACAAATCTGTGTGGCAAAAGGTCAAATATGTTCATCATTTTTGAATTCTATGTAGGGTGCCTCAGGGTTTGTCTTTGTCTGCATCTTTATTTAATATCTACCTTTGACCTTTATGCATGTTGTTAAATGGGCTGGGCTAGACTACCAAATTTAAGTGGATGACATCCTTTTTTTTTTCAAAATTGATGTCTTACTCTGAGTTTATTGACTTATCATGCCTCTTCCTTCAAGCTATCAATAACTGGATGAGAGCTAATCATTTACGACTAAACATGACCAAAATCCAGGTCATGCTTTTGTCTATTGTCCAGTTCCCACATTTCCTAAATCATTTATGATTGGTGATCTGGAATTCCTTAGTTCAGAAAACACAGTCTCTGGGAGTTATTTTAAATTCATCATTGTCAATGTATGACCATGTTAGAAAAGTAATTGGCGTAATCTTACCAAAATTGAGAGCGGTTAGGCGTCTAACAACTGGAAAATTCAGAATTGTTATACAAAGTATTATAATCCATTCTTTTGATTACAAGAACAGCTTACTTTTAGGATTACCTAGAAAGACTTTAAAATCTTTACAGATAGCACAGAGTGCAATCAGACGGGTTCTTTTTTGATCTGTCAAAGTATGGTCATATTTCTTCTATTTTCTTCTGTTTATATTGGTTGCTGATTGAATTTAGAATCTGTTATAAGTTTTTTTTTAATCGGTCTGCAAGACTCTGGTTAATAAGATATCAATAGTGATTTCTTCGGGACTGAATTTATATCAACCCTTTTGATCTTTGTGCTCACCCTCAGCAAACTTGATATTCCATCATTTCACTCAATTTGGATAGAAGAATACAGGGCATCTATTTTCTCTGTTGCAGGGCCAAAAATCCGGGAAGAATTACCTTTAACATATACTCAATGAGAACTCTTGATATGCTCAAAAAAAGCTCTGAAAACATTTCTATTCCAGCAGACTTTTGGCAACAGTCTAACTTTTGATTAACATCATTTTTTAAATGTATTTTTTGGTATGATAGATTAGTGCACTAATTGATTTTTATGCTAGACAAATTGTGAATTTTATAAGATGTGGTTTTAGTTTTTAGTAGAAATATTTTATCTATCTGTGTATATCGTGATTATAGTTTGTACTTGTTATTATGTATGTATTTACACTACAATAGAACTCATATATCCTACAGAGTCCCATGAGAGCTCCGTGCGGTTCACAATAAAAAAGAAACTGGGCATTTTCAGAGAACTACAATATAAAATTCAGCTAGACAAAAAGCATTATTCATTAAACATCTGAAAGAGATGTGTTTTAAAAGATTTCCTAAATAATCTATATTGAGTGATTGTTCTAATTTACAAAGGAAGAATATTCTACCATTTCACTTACTACTACTACTACTACTACTACTACTACTACTATTTAGCATTTCTATAGCGCTACAAGGCGTACGCAACGCTGCACAAACATAGAAGAAAGACAGTCCCTCACTTACTGAAAAGAAGTTGTTAAACACAGTTCTATAAACTACTCCTTTGTCAGACAAGGCTCTACTCTTTTTGTGTAGGATTTACAAGATCAGACAAATATTCTGGAGCCGATCCATACAAAATAACAAAAGTCAAGACACACAATTTTAAAACAATTTGGGCCCTAACAGGGAGACAATGAAGATTTAACAGCAATGGGTAAGCTGATTCATATTTAGATGATCAACAAATAAATCTTGCCGCTGTATTCTGAAAGGTCTGATGCTTGTAATCTGCTTAGAATTGCAGATAATGTGAAATATAAATTTTATAAATAAATAAAAAAAACTGCCCCATTCCTCATCAGGCTATATATATCTGCACAGGCTGGCCAGATGCAAAGCACTCTTATCCTCTTTAGATGGAGGCCTCTTCACTGTACATGCCAGTACTGCTCCAGTTCTGCCTCGTATACATGGAACCCCCCCCCCCAAAACAAACCTAGTAGCATGTGTATACATATATGTAGGCTAGATTAACTAGCACTCTGTCCCATGCCGCCTAACAAAATCCCATACCATTACAGAAGTGGCCAGCTGGGCAGGGCTGACAGTCTTGGAGCTGCCATTTCCCACTATGCGGGTTGTAGCTGCCAGCATCACAAGGAATTGGGGCCTCGGTGCCTTTCGGACAGTAGTAGCCAGGTGGGCAAAGCTTCTGGTCAGGCTGTGTTGACAGTGAGTCACAGAAATATCCAGCATGGCAGTCACCTAGAAAGAGAGAATGAGGAAGAGCTTTCTGATTTATCCACAGCCATTAAAGTCCAAAAACAGCTTTTTTTTTGGGGGGGGGGGGGGGGGGAGAATTCTAGAAATGGCACCTAAAGTTAGGCGCTGATTAAGTGGCCAACTTTTGGTGTAGAAACACATTCTAATGGATGCAAGGCACCAAAAATGGGGCTGAAACGGCAGATTGACATGAAGAAAGACTTAAGGATAGCACCTAAGTGTCTTTGCGGCCATGGAAGGGGCGTAGGCGGGTCATTTATAGAATACTGCAGATGCGCTCCCAATTTGTGCGCCGGGATTTATACCAAATTGCATCTGGTGTACGTTCTTGCGCTCAAACACTGTTCTATAAAGAGTGCTCATCTCGGAGTGTCCTTTATGGAACAGTGTCAACTCTTACTGAATATCGATGGATAACCGGTGAAGCACTATTTAACCGGTCAGCAGCTGTTCTGGCCGGTTAAATAGCGCTGAATATCGGGGAGACTGACTGGTTTGTACAGATCACTGCGGTGTACAATCATAACATTTAAAATAATAGAAAGGAATTTCATATTAAAATAGGAAAGCACCTGGAATACAGTTATACAAGGCACTCGCGTTCCAAAAAGAGAAAATAAGAGTATTGCTTCAAGATCCCTCCTAACTCTGTTCTTCAAATGCCTTTATAAAGAAATGACTTTAATATGACTTAAATAAATTATGAGATGGAATGAGCTTTCATTCCTGTCTTTCCCAGACATGGCCTCGTGATCTTAAAGAGAATCAAGCCCCATGGGAATGCATTTCTCCCATCAAGAAGGCACAAAATAAGCCACATCCTTGCTGCTAACCTCACCCTCCCATCATATACCAAAACACCCTGTTAAGGCTCCCAGATCCCTGTACCCTTCCCTGACTTATTCTTACGTGGCCTGGCCCTTAAACAGACAACAGCAATGCTAGTGCCATGATCCAAAATAGTGCTGATGGGATCATCTTTTCCCTTTGAGTATCAGAGAGGCATACCGCCCAAAACACAGCAGCCAGACTCATATTTGGGAAAATGAAATATGAAAGCGCCAAACCCCTAAGAGAAAAACTACACTGGCTCCCACTAAAAGAACGAATTGCGTTCAAAGTCTGTACCCTGGTCCACAAAATCATCTACGGAGAAGCCCCATCCTACATGTCAGACCTTGTAGACTTGCCTATTAGGAACGCAAAAAGATCATCACGCACATTCCTCAATCTCCACTACCCTAACTATAAAGGGATGAAATACAAATCCATATACGCGTCCAACTTCTCATACATCTGCACGCAGCTATGGAACGCACTACCGACGCCGTAAAAACAACGCAAGATCTAACCATCTTCCGAAGACTACTGAAAACAGATCTTTTCAAGAAGGCCTACCACAAACATCCAGCTTAAATACTAAATATTAACATTATACATGATCTATACAAATGCGAACTTCTATCACTTGACTGATCAACCTCTTTGCTATTAATGATCAAACACTACCTCTTTATCCTTATGCTGAACAGAACTTCTCAACAGTCGATGAACTAATGTCTGTCACAATCTAACCTATTACTCAGGAACCTTCTTGCACTACCATAATGTATTCTTTACCATGTACATATCACATGGTATATACATATATACCACGATCTGTTCCACATACACTATGTCCCATATATGTTACCATGTATGTATACACCATGTATGTTACCATGCATGTATGCTCCTTAATGCAATACCAATTGTAATTCTGTTACCCGGAAATGGCAACCGCCATTACAGCAAATGTAAGCCACATTGAGCCTGCAAATAGGTGGGAAAATGTGGGATACAAATGCTACAAATAAATAAAATAAATAAATATCTGATAAGCTGGGGTTTCCTCAGGGGAACATGTCTATGCCTTTAGTGCTCGTAAAAATATTTTACATGTGTTATAACATCTTAGTGTGTTTGGTAACCTGAACACAAAACATGTAATAAAAAAACAAAACAAAACAAAAAACTCAACTAAACAAACCCCAAAATGAAAAGTTATTCCATGCACAGCCCTGGTTTCTGCTTCTACAGGTCCTCATTGCAAACTTCTGAAATATAAGTAATACCCAATAAACTTCATACAAGTGTCTCACTGTGTTCTCTTTGTATGAAGACAAAATATCCTTTTGTCCTAGGTGAGTAGTATTACTTGCATGCCCCCACCCCCATCCCAGCATGGGTGTCTCTTATGCATACCACAGTAGGAATGAACGTCACTCTTAAGCCAGGGTATTCTGGATACAGGCTGAATCTCCCCAATGTACTTTTTTTAATACTTCATTGTGCCAAAGAGATCCTTCTTCTGGAATTCATACAATGTCATATGAAGAAGGACCATATCATGGTGCACATTCAAGTTCTTTTTAATTAAGTCAGTTACATCCAACAGCAATCAGGACTGTTTCTGTGTCTTTCTACCACATTATCTTGGCCTCTGATTGTATTTCTGGCCAATTGATGATCTTCATGTATTTTGTGTACTGGTGGTATGAGCTACTGTGTTCCTCTCATTGGCATTAAGGATTGTGTGTCATTCTGTGGGGGTTTTTTTTTTTTGCCTGAAACAACAAGACAATCCCCCCCAAAAAACAATTTTGGATTTTTTCCTATTGTAAATAGTGTACACTTATTGGAACAGTCTGAACTATTAATGATATTGCTCCCCACAAAAACAAATGAACAAAATGAAAATGCATGCAAACAATGCAGGACACTAAACAAAACAAAACGTTTGGGGTGGCATACCCCCAATTTTTTAGGGGTGGGAGGGTAATTGTGGAGGAGCGCTTTTTGGAAGGCAAAATAGTCATGCGGGTCTCAGCCAATATTCAGTTTGAGCTCTCCTAACTTGACTGGGTTAGGTATGCACATGCCGGTACCCGCATAAATGCCGGCTTCTCCCCAATGCCACCCCTTGAACCGCCTCTGACCTGCCTGCTTTTCACCTGATGGTCAGAGACAATATTCAGTGGCACTGCCCAATGTAGTGCCACTGAATTTAGGTGGTTGGGTGGTTCTCTACAATTTAAACGGGCCGTAACCTCTCCTGCCCACTTAAATTGCTCTGCATATCGGTCAGAATGGGCTGGATTCTGTAAATGGCACTCAAAATTCAGCACCAAACAAAATCGGTGCTAAGCACAGTTCTATAAAAAGTGTGCAACTTTTTGGAATGCCCCCCTTTTGAGTTGTGCGCTAGAAAAGTTAGGTGCCAAGCCTTATTGAATAGCGTGCAACCAGATGCCCTCACAAATGTTAATGAATGCCAATTAACATCAATAATTGGTTGTTAACATCTAATTATTGATGTTAATGGCTTGTTAATTAATTTGTGCATGCATCTTGGGTGCACATAAATTTGGCCACACAATTCTGGGTGTCATATATAGAATCCAGGGGAATATGTCATTAATTGTAGAATTATTATTCTAATGTATGTATACTGTTATATTCGTTGTTTTATTGTAAGCCACATTGAACCGAAATTCACTTTTTGGATAATGTTCCCACATTATCCAAAAAGTGAATTTCGGTTCAATGTGGCTTACAATAAAACAATGAATATAACAGTATACATATATAAGAATGAATGAATGAATGTCACTAATTTATGGTATTATATTTTTTCCAACTATTTGTTACTTCTGTGTCCATTATAATGGTGCTCAATACTGTGTCTTTATACAAGGTGTTTAATTATACATTACCCTCCATCTCTGGCGCATCTCAATTAATTTATTAGATTTAGCTCACATCTCCTTAAAGCTGAAGGTCAGTTATATTCAGGTACAATAATGTGTCAGTTTTTTTACACTGATGTAAAAACATTATGCTGTACACTCTGTTATTCTCTAATGTCCTGCAGTTCCCATCTTACAGTCACTGGTAAATGCAAAGGATAACTGTTACCTGAAATAAGACCAGCCTCACAGTACTTCCCTCCTGGGCAAGCCCTGCCGGTCACTCCATCAGTGGGATTCGATACCTGAGCTCCTCCTGTGCACCAGTATCCAGGCAGACAGCGGCCTGATGGTTCTCTCAGACCCTCCGCTGCACAGAAGTAGCCAGCAGGGCAAGCAGTGCACTGAGCTGCAACCAAAGCAGTGTTTTAACATCAGAAACTTAAAGAAAGAGTGAAAGAAATGCCTGGGATAAGCTACTCTTGTTTCTAATAGGGAGTGCAATATTTTACAACCCATTTCTAAAGCAACCTATCAGTTTAGCAAACTCAGCTACACCATGCTCAATTACAATTTTGACATCTGTGTCAGTTTTAAATTATATTTTATTCTAAGTGTCTCACCTGCATATCCTACTGACTTCCTGCTAGCAGCCACCTGTAAAACTGTGCTACAAATGACATCATGCATAAGGACCTCTGATTGGCTCAGGCTCTGTGAATGGGTGTGCATTTGATATGGTTGTGAAACTGTAGTCAGTATTGGCCAATGAGATTTATTTATTTATTGCATTTGTATCCCACATTTTCCTACCTCTTTGCAGGCTCAATGTGGCTTGCAATACATCATGGATAGTGGAAATAAGAAGAGAATAGACATTTGGTATTACAAAAGGATTTTGGGTTGCATGGTAATGGAATACATGATAGTAATATAACAGAAGGCATTATTAAACATTTCTGGATATATGTGGGGAGTTTCACATGTGTTGATCTTTGTGGTATATCTTGTCAAAGAGATGGGTCTTCAGTAGTTTGCGGAAGTTGGTCAGTTCATCGATCGCTTTTAGGTTGCGTGGCAGCGCGTTCCAGAATTGTGTGCTCATATATTATTTATTACATTTGTACCCCGCGTTTTCCCACACATGGCAGGCTCAATATATAGGAAAAGGTTGATGCGTGCATTAATTTGTATTTTAGACCTTTGCAATTGGGGAAATGAAGATTAAGGAATGTGCAAGATGATGTTTTAGCATTCCTGGGTGGTAGGCTATCAGGTCTGACACGGGCCTGGAGTAATATGCGATTCTTTTTAAAATATAGCTGGTCTGAAGGGTTAGTAGGAGCTACATAAAGAATTAAAAATATAGGAACCTAAAGAGAACACATGGAAGGCCAGGGTAAATAGTAAAGCCAGCCACATGCACTTTGAAATAACAGGGAATCCCAATATATGAATAGAGCAGAAATACATCTAAATGCTGGAGGAAAGATTCCCCTCCCTCCAATATTCAGCGCTCTTTATCCAGCCAGGAATGGCTCCTGGCCGGTTAAATAGCATTTAGCCGGCTAACTGCTAATATTCAGTGACAGTTATTATTTCAACAATATTATTATTATTATTATTTTTGTTACATTTGTATCCCACATTTTCCCACCTTTTGCAAGCTCAATGTGGCTTACATGTAACCGTGAACGGTGTTAGCCGATTACGGTTTGAACAAATATATAGTATGAATGAATACAAAGTGATATTGTGGTATAATGAGGTATATGTATGGTAGGAAACAGTTGGGGGAACTTAGAGAGGGAAAGGGGGCATAAGAGTCAGGTAATGTCTGTTGCAGTCTTTGGTTATGTTGTGTCACAAGTGACCGATATTTTTATGTTGGGTCAGTGGGGTATTCTCTTCTGAACAGGTCTGTCTTTATTGCTTTCCAAAAATTTAGGTGGTTGAGCGTAGTTTTTACTGCTTTTGGCAATGCGTTTCATAGTTGTGCGCTTAGTTAGGAAAAGCTGGTTGCATAGGTGGATTTGTATTTGAGTCCTTTGCTGCTTGGGTAGTGGAGGTTTAGATATGATCGTGCAGATTTTGTGGTGTTTCTGGTTGGCAGGTCAATGGGGTCTGTCATGTATCCCGGTGCCTCGCTGTAAATAATTTTGTGAACAGTCGTGCAGATTTTGAAGGTGATGCGTTGGGACCTGGGACAAAGATAAGTACACTTGCTAAAGTAATTTAAATAAAGTCCAGCCTATATTTAAAACTAACTAGCCAGGAATGGCTCCTGGGCCGTTAAATAGCTTAAAACTGGCTAAGCGCTAATATTCAATGAGAGACAGCCGGCCATCTTGGCTGAATATTACCACTTAGTGGCTATCCCGGTCACCAGTTATCTCGCAAGACATAGCCGGTTAGTGCCAAAGTTCAAGTTTAGCAGCCAGATAGACCCACATAAATATCAGGTCTATCTTTGGCCCTTATAGCTTAGCTGGTCAGCTGATGAATATCAGCTTAACAGGCTATGTTTTAGCAGCCAAAAACCCCCCTGAAATTCAATGCTGGTCACCAGATACGGCCCCGGCATTGAATTTCTGGGTTTGTCGCTGACTGCGGGAGTTAGCCGAGCTGCCTCCTGCAGTCTTAATATTGACCCCATTGAGTGTTTTGTCACCTCTGTTGGTTTTTCAAAACATTGAATGTGACTTTTTCGTGTTAATGATATTTATAGACACTGGCTGACACCTTGTGTGCAATGATTGATGATTTAGAGGCTTCACTTAGGATCCTTTGTTCCATGCTGGTCTCTTCACTTGTCTGAGCACACCATAATCCTATTTACAGTCTATGGAATACATTTTTTGAATAATTATTACAATTATAATTACAATAAAATTTATATTCCACTACAAAGCATTTTTGGATCAGTGCGGATTACAAAACAAAAGTAGCAGGCCTTCACTAGGAAATTTACAGTAAAGATGATAATAACACTTTATCCACATTATTAAAATCATCAAATATTTAAAAGTACAACTATTTAACATAGATATTTTTGAAAATAGTAGGCTTTCAGTAAATTTCAAAATGTCAGATAACATGAAATCAATCTCAGTTCTGACAGGATTGAATTCCAGCATTGAGCTGTTTGAGAAACAAACTCCATGGAGTGAATAGATTTAAATTTCACTCTCTTAAGGAACACTTAAAGAACGCTTTTTTGCTACAAATATACCTTTAAAATAGTATACATTAACCCTTACAATGCTATATAGTGCGACCAAAATTGCACACACAAATCCGGTCGTATTCTGGACTTGCGTGCATAATTTAGTTACTTAACAAGCCAATTAGCAGCAATAATTGCATTTAACAAGCAATTATTGACACTAATTGGCTTTAATTAGAATGTATATGCACAACTCGCTAAGCGTATTCTTTAAAGTGGTGAGCGTAAATTCTAATGTGTGCTGCCAAAAGGGGGCATGGCTATGGGCATGGAATGGGTGGGCCATGAGTCTTCTGAAAATCTATGCGCAGAGTTATATAATACACCTGCTCCGCGCTTAACGTAAGCACCAGTATTTACACCAAGTTTTACTTGGCATAAATGGACATGCCTAGAGTTAGGTGCAGACACGGTCTCTAGACGCATTCTATAAACCGGCTAGGCATATTTCTATAAACCACGACTAAATCTTGGTGCTGCTTATAGATTACGCCTGTGTGGAAATATTTTGGGCACCTGTTTTTCAGGTGCCATATATAGAATCTAGTCCTAATCTCCTAATTCTATACAGTGTGCCACAAGTTCAGTGCAAATTAGGCACTCATATGGAAATTAGGCACCCAAACAGGGGTAAAACGTAGTTAGGTGTCTAACTGGACTTAGGTGCTATTCTATAAGTTGCACACCTGGGTGCCAGCATTTAGGCACTAACATATACACCTGCCTTTTACATGGTGTGAGTGTTGGCACCAGATGCTAACTTAGGCTCTATTTTATAATGGTATCTGGGTGCCATTATAGAATACGATGTTAGTGTACAAATTTGGGGCACCTAAATTTTAGTGACCTTTATAGAATTGCCCCCTAAGGGGTGAATTCTATATACGGCACCAAAAAAAGTACTTAAAGTTAGGCATGCCTTCTAGAATAGCGCTTACGCCTGGAATTGTGCCTACCTTTAGGCACAGCCTAAACTGAAACATGGTGCAAATGTATGCGCCTCTAAATTGGGCGCATATCCCTCCTTTATTCTATAGCAATGTGTGTAAATGCTAGGAATAGCCCCTTTCCACCCATGACCCACTTATCTCTATCCCCTTTTTCTTACGCATAAAATTTAGGCGCGGATCCTGCACCTATATTTATACATATAAATTCTAATTAAATCTAACTATTGCCAATAATTGATTGTTTAAAAGCCAACTTGGCACTAATTAGCTAATTCGATTAAATTGCATTCGCAAATTGGACACATGCCCAAATCTGCACATGCAATCTTTGGCGACTTTTATTAAATTAGGGGGTAAGCGCTTGAGAAATAAAAGTGTGGCATATTTTAATGGTGTTAACATGGAGGGTGGGATTTTAATGAAAAGACTTAAGCTAATTTGATTTTAAAGACTTATTAGATTCTCGGCCAATCCTGTGTCCTGATGCATCATGGGACCTGCAGCACCGATTTCAATGGGTAGCATCAGGGTCTACAAATACCAGACCACTTTCAGGATTTCGAGTTCATTACAGCACGGAGACAGTCTTGGTCACTCTCTTATCTAACTTTAGACGAGAACTATCGGTTGGACGGAAGATTCTTCTACTACAATTTGACATGTCTAGTGCTTTTGATATGGTGGATCACGAACTCCTGCTCCATCTACTGGATTCTTTCGGTATAGGAGGGCCAGTTTTGCATTGGTTCAAGGGTTTCTTGACTTCAAGGTCCTATCAGGTCATGGTGAACTCCCACACTTCAGAACCGTGGAATGCTTCCTGTGGGGTCCCTCAGGGCTCTCCTCTTTCACCTACCCTGTTCAATATTATGATGATGCCGTTAGCCACAGCACTTGCAAACTTAAACCTCAACCCTTTCATCTATGCGGATGATATTACAGTTTACATCCCTTTTCAATCCTCAATATCAGAAGTTGCCAACCTCATAGATGCATGTTTCACCACTTTAGAACACTGGGCCAAGGTGTTCCGATTCAGGCTCAACAGGGAAAAAACTCACTGTCTCATCCTCTCGTCCACGTACGCTCATGTATCTGACACTATGCTTCCAGTTCTGGGCTCGGCCCTCCCGATTGCCAACAGCCTGAGACTTTTAGGAATACATCTGGACTCACATCTCCAGCTGGTTGATCATGTACATTTGGTCACCAAAAAAATGTTCCAGGCAATGTGGAGGCTTCGGCGCATCAGATACCTCCTTCCAAGAGACTTGTTTCGAACCCTTGTCCACTGGCTTGTCCTATCCCATCTGGACTATTGTAGTGGTATTTACGTGGGTTGTCAGGCCTCCTTATTGAAAATGCTCCAAACGGCTCAGAACACTGCGGCGAGGCTCATCCTTAGAGTAAGGCGTTTTGAACATGCCGAACCCCTGCGCTTTAAACTTCATTGGCTGCCTGTACACGAGCGAATTGCTTTTAAGATCTGTTCCCTGACGCATAAAATCATCTATGGGACTGCACCGGAATACATGCTCCCCTTGATTGACCTTCCGCCTAGAAATGCCAACCCTGCTGCTCGGTCCTATCTCTACCTCCATTTTCCGACCTGTAAGGGAGTAAAGTACAAGAAAATCTTTGCCTCGTCCTTCCGTTACTGGAGTCCCAAACACTGGAATTTGTTACCTCATCACCTTAAAACTCAAGAAGACCATGGCCTTTTTAAGAAGTTGTTAGACATTCCTCTTTGCTAAGACTTACTCCTCAACTTACAATGTTGATTAATGTATCCTTTGTCCCCTTCCCTATCTAGTTCACTCTGTTAGATGCTTGCATAACCTTTAAGTTTGTACTTTTATTTAACTTACTGTAAGCCACATTGAGCCTGCACGAGTGGGAAAATGTGGGATATAAGCAACAAATAAATAAAATAAATAAATAAATGTAGTTTCAAAACCAGGACCGGCCAAAAAGTCTCTCTCATGGAACCGGGTAAATTGAAAGCTGTAACCACACCCATGCTTTTACCTACACATTATAATATGAGCAGAACATGTGGTAGCCTAGTGAACCAATCACGTGATTCCCAAAGTCATTAAATCCCAAGATATCCAATTGCATAAAACAAATTCTTGATTTCTGTTGAGTAGTAATAATTCTGTTTATCCTGCTAAGGAGATCAAATTTTTAAAATTTCTTCCCATCCAAGTCACTCTTGGCTTTTCGTAGGATTATACCTTTATCCACCAGCACCGCTCTTCAAAGAACCACAGTGACCTCTTGTGGATTCCTACAGCAAGTATAGGTACAATTATCTTAAAATCTTCTGTTTTGTTTTTGTGAGAAACAATGAATTCTGTCCCCCTCATCCCAATTATCAGCTGTTCTTCAGCAGTTCCTCCACCTGCCCAATCATCATTTCCCTACGCAGAGGAAGTGGTTGGTTTGCAGCTAGGATACCTTTCTCTCTCTCTCTCTCTCTCAATATGGAGAGCAAAGACTGCACATACATATACCTGCTGTTACCAGCTGCCTTCTTTCCGTGTAAGTCCCTCTTGGACATTTATGTTCCATGCCGGACCCTGTTCCCTTTGGGCAATAGTGGCCAGGCAGGCAAGGTTGTGGGATAATCATTCCATGAGACTCTGAGTAGCCACAGTAGAAGCCAGAGGGGCATGGATCACAGTAATGCTGTCCTTGCCTTGCCTGGAAGAAGCCTGCAGGAGCAAACAAGGAAAGGACAGAGGGAAGAATCAAGATAAATTATACAACGGCAAGTAGATGATATCCCCATGAATCAGAGAGTGAGGAAGAAACAGAAATCAGCCACAAATGAGAATTACAGTGTTGAATTTGATTTGGATTTTACATCTGATTATTTGCCTTTCCAAATCTGGGATCAAGCCATGTCCCAGCCTCAAAAACTATGTGCATCCATTTACACTAACAAAAACATGGTGTAAATCTCTGCGCATAGATTTAGGTGGATTGGGCCATATTCTATAATAAGTTCCTAAATTTGTGAATGCCCATGCAATGCCCATTTCCCTGCCCACAGCAACACCCCTTTTGACCTGCGCGCTTTAGAATTTAGGTACAGTTCATTGTGGGAGGGAGGAGTGGCCTAATGGTTAGCACAGCAGGCCTTGATCCTGGCAATCTGGGTTCAATTCCCACCACAGCTCCCTGTGACCTTGGGCAAGCCACCCAACCCTCCATTGCCCCGGGTACAAAAACATAGATTGTAAGCCCTCTAGGGACAGAGAAAGTACCTGCATATAATGTGTATAGCACTGCATACGTATAGCAGTGCTATAGAAATGATTATTACTAGTAGTAGTTGCAAGTTATGCATGTAAATTCTAATTATTGCCAATTAGAGCTAATTTTTCCTTGTTAAGTGCTATTAACAATGCTGATTGGCTTGCATTGTTATGGAATATGCTTAGATTTAGGCACGGAATGCTAAGCACAATATATAGAATCTCCCCCTAAGTGCTATTCTGTAAACGGTGCTTCGAGTTGGGTGCTGTTTATAGAATAGAGTTTGGCACCAGGATCTGTGCCCAGATTTGGGGATTGGGCAGCCTACACATCAACTAAAGCCTGGTGGCCTTGATATTCAGACTGCAAGAGATAAGCTGGGCTGTCTCCCACGGTCCGCGCTGAACCTGGATATTCAATGCTGGGCTGTTTCCGGTGAACGGCACTGAATATCGAGGTTTTTTTTTGGGTGTTTTGAAGATAACAGGCTATGTCAGTATTCAGACATAGCCGGTTAGCTTTAACCCGGCCAAGGATATATCAGGGTTTGACATGGTCAAATATGACTGCCAAACCCGGTTTAAAGATTGCAGAGAAGGGCGACGAAAATGATAAATGGGATGGGACAACTTCCCTATAAGGAAAGGCTACAGCAGCTAGGGCTCTTCAGCTTGGAGAAAAGGCGGCTGAGGGGAGATATGATAGAGGTCTATAAAATAATGAGTGGAAATGAATGGGTAGATGTGAAGCATTTGTTCACGCTTTCCAAAAATACTAGGACTAGGGGTATGCGATGAAGCTACAATGTAGTAAATTTAAAACGAATCGGAGAAAGATTTTCTTCATTCAACGTGTAATTAAACTCTGGGATTCGTTGCCAAAGAATGTGGTAAAGACAGTTAGCTTAGCGGAGTTTAAAAAAGGTTTGGACGGCTTCCTAAAGGAAAAGTCCATAGAAAATCCACTATTTCTGGGATAAGCAGTATAAAATGTTTTGTACATTTTTGGGATCTTGCCAGGTATTTGTGACCTGGATTGGCCACTGTTGGAAACAGGATGCTGGGCTCGATGGACCATTGGTTTTTCCCAGTATGGCAATACTTATGTACTTATGTAGATAGCCGGTTATATCACGTGATATAACCAGTTATCTGCCAGCCGCTAACCATGGATATTCACTGGAGGATAGCCGGTTATCCCCTCCTGCTGAATATCGGCAGAAAGCCAGTTAAGCGCTCTTTAGCCGGTCTACATCCATTCTGAGCAGTTAAATAACACTAAATATCAGGCGGGGTGTAAATCCTCGCACCTAAATTAGGGGCAGATTTGTTTTATTCTGTAACACAGTGCACAAATTCCAGATATGCACCCTGACCTATCCATGTCCGTCCCATGGCACAGCCCCTTTTCAGATTCACATGTAAAAAGTTACACACACATCTTTATAGGATAGCGACTAAAAGACGTTCATGTAAATTCAAATTATTGGCAATTAGCACTAATTGATTGTTAGTGCCCAATTATCAGTGCCAATTAGCTTGTTAAGCAATTAAATTTTGTGTGCAAATTGGGCACATGCCCAAATTTGCACATGCAATATTTAGCACCATATATAGAATTAGCAAGTTAATGTGTGTTAATAATAAATAGACTCCATTAGCAATAATAAGGCTTGCTTTAAAAAACAATAATTCAAGTTAATGCATTAATGCAGATTAGTAAATGCATCCCTACGTTTCCTGCCTAAAGAATTGTTCAAGGTCAGAAGCAGCACCACTAGGCCACTCCTACACTTAAACGAGAATTGCAAAGAAACACAAGAGGGAGAAAGAGGAACACAGCTCACAGCTATTCACAATCATAACAACCTGCCTAGAGTCTGGGAACTGCGCTGACAAACAGCAAAGGGTACCAGAATTGAAAGGAAAGAGGTGGTGGACAGTACTGACTGGCACCATACACACGTGGCAATAAAGCTCACATCAAATACTTTTCAGTTAAGCAGCATTACCTTCCCAGAGACAAATTGAAAGAAGAGCTGTTAAGATGAGGATGAGAAAGACAACAATCAAGAAGGTGAAGCATCAGAGAGAAGACAGGGGCAAGTCAGTACTGCAAGCTGTCTAGTCACCACACTGCTGCTTTAAGCCCATTATTAAGGCTTTCCACCAAAGGAGGAACAAGAAGGACTTCAGTAGAGGACAATGTCTCAGGATACATACTCAACATGCAGACCTGCACTGGGAAGCCACACACCATGCAGTAAGTCATCAGGTTTGTTCAGCAAAGAAAAAAAAAGGATAAATGGGTTCTGAATGGGACCTACCACTGGCGCAAGGGATGGGAGCACCAACACCAGGTGGGCAACGGTGACCCTTAGGGCAAGGAGCCCCTGTCACTCCATCTAGAGGAGATTCAACACTTGCACCCAAGACACAATAAGACCCAGCTGCACAATCTCCTAATCAAAAAGGAAAAAGCCAATCATCCCTTAGGACTTAGGTGTGTGCCACTGCATAGGCAAGCTTCCAAATATATTATATCAATGATCAATTGAATATGTTAGTTGTGAATATTAGAATTTCCTCACATGATATTCATTTTTCTTGGCATTATACATACTGTATAGTACATACCAGTCAAGGATGGGCTTTCCAGTACGCAGACAAGGCTGTGTCAACCTCAGTATTAAGGACCCCCCCCCCCTTACATCTTTGAAGGGAGCAAGTCAGCTGTACAAACTAACAGGGGTAGGGAGGGGAAATAAATCTGCCATTGACACTAGTGACAGTTGTTTAAGATTTTGTCTTCTTCTGCTTTTGTGTAACAAAACATACCGTGAATCAAATAAACTGACAAACCACTTCTACTGTTTATGCTGAAATGAGAGGAAAAGCCTCATACTACCGTGGCTCAACTTGGCAACTTAAACCGGACTTATTAACAACAATGAAAAAAATGAAAAAGCTTCTGAGCCCACAGTGAAAAAGTAATCATAGGCACAAAAACCTCTCATAACGTTTCTTCGATAATCTCAATGGTCTCAAATCCAAAAGTCATCGGCAATATCTCAAATCTGTGCTATGCTGTGCTTTGCTGGCTGCTCCATTACTGCTCTCTTATGGAGTGAGGTCCTGACGGACCCATTTCGCTCGTGCTTCTTGCAACCAAAATATATGCACCAGTGCCAAATGAATCTTTCAGCAAAACAACCTCAGTATGCAAGTATGCATAGACTCCAATCTCCTATACCCGGAGAGCTGCAGTCCTTTGGCATGTAAAGCCAGCAAACAGACTGACAAAATGGCGCTTTACCAATTTAAAGGCACCTGTTCAAAAAACAAACCAGTGTGTCGTGACGTTCTCATGTCATGCTTAACAAAACAAAACAAAAATGAGACCAAGACGTGGAAACCCCATCCATGATTTCGAATCTCCAATAAAAACAGAAATGGATTTTCAAAAGGCTTTCCAGAAAAATTTATTGTATTTGATGTTTTTCTTTCATTATTTTATTTTTTATTTTTTATTGTTTAATTGTATCCAGTCTATAAATTAGACATCACAAATCCCCAAAAAATCCCAGAAAAAATGATTTGTTATAGTCCTATCATTTGTTTCCTAAGAAAAAAATGCAGACCAATGAATCAAAGAATTTAGTCCCTTGGGTTCAAGGGTGTCCAGTCTAAAAATCCAATGTTGTTCACACTGCAATAAAGCCTTACTGCGGTCCCCCCCCCCCCCCCCACACACACACATTTGTCAGGCGGGACACTGTCGATTATTCAACCCTTGAACTCCTCAAAAGAATGGCACCGTTCTTTACAATGGGCCACCAGTGGCGCTCCAAACTTGTAATTAAGTATACATGATTTGTGTTCACTCAAGCACACAGAAACTTTACGCTGGGTCTTCCCTACATACCACATCCGACATGGACATTGCAGTATGTAAACCACGTATTCTGATGTACAGGTTGTGGAAAACCGCAACTTGTACACTCTGCCATCTCTCAAATTAGTGAATTCTGTGCGTTCCATAGACATATCACAATATCGACAGGAGCCACACTTGGAGTGACCTCTGGAACCTCCCACGTCGTGCTTCACTAAGTCAGCCGGACTCACAATCTCTTTCAAATTGCGGTCACGAAAAAATGCTATGAGCAATCAATGATGTTGGAACAACTTGTGCGATTGAATGAAGTTCCAGTTTTTTCGAATAATTCCGGCCACCTCTTCCCTTCCCGTCATATACCGCACCACGAATGTCTCACACAGGTCCCCTTGATTAAGTTGACTACTGCTATTCAGCAAAAGGTCCTGGTTATTATACTTTGCTCTACTGTATGATCACCTAAGGATGTGTGTGGGCTATCCTCGAGTGACCAATGATTTTAATAGGTCTCCAGCTTGCGCATTATAGTCATCAATGTCACAGCAAATTCTTTGGTGCCTCAAAAATAGCAAAAAAGGCAAACTGCACTTTAATGAAGCTGGATGTCCTGGTTCTGCTATAGGTGAGCCCTTAGGTTCCCTGAGGCCCCGCAAGACCTCAGAGGACAGCCGCGCACCCCGAATCTTCACCCGCGGCGACCGCCGTTCACCAAGGGTTGAGCCCCCAGCTGCAGGCGGCCAGCAGGACTGCTGGAACCGCGGAGTGACGGCCGGCCTGGCTGGTAGTCAGCAACTCAGTCTCTGAAGGGCAGCTAGCAAGGACGGCTAGCACTGAAGAGGAACACAGTCTCTGAAGGTGGCTAGCAAGGACGGCTAGCACTGAAGAGGAACACAGTCTCTGAAGGTGGCTAGCAAGGACGGCTAGCACTGAAGATGGACCCAGTCTCTGAAGGTGGCTAGTAAGGACGGCTAGCACTGAAGATGGACTCAGTCTCTGAAGGTGGCTAGCAAGGACGACTAGCACTGAAGATGGACCCAGTCTCTGAAGGTGGCTAGCAAGGACGGCTAGCACTGAT